>NC_041395.2:196255906-196313406 GCF_900747795.2 Erpetoichthys calabaricus
AAAGTTTCTCGCTACAACAATTTTAACTCTGTTTCAAAGTGATCCAAAGTCTCGTTTATACCTCGTGTCTTCTCATTAAACTTGTATCTTGTGAATATGGTATTGCAAACGGCAGGGGGAGTGTTTCTATAAACTTAATTTAAACTTACGGTTTACATATGCATCACTCGCTCGCTTTTTATTGTTTCGCTGCCTTCTCAATTGTGTAATGAATGTTTTCTTCAGCGCTCTTTGTGGCTGTTCCTTGTTTTCAGTTCACATGATTACATAGGAGGCGTGATACGCGACTCCACCTCCCACGGCCATCGAGCTGCACTCCATTACAGTATATGGGCAAAAAAGAGGTTCCAGTTATGACCATTACGTGTACAATTTCGAAATGAAACCTGCCTAACTTTTGTAAGTAAGCTGTAAGGAATGAGCCTGCCAAATTTCAGCCTTCCACCTACACGGGAAGTTGGAGAATTAGTGATGAGTGAGTGAGCCAGTGAGGGCTTTTTCTGCCCCCTGGTTTACGCCTGAACTTCGGCTTCTGAAAGTTAAGGGCAGGCAACTTGAAAGGTTGTTTAAAAATCCGGACTCTTTGTTCACAAAGAGATGTATAAAAATCATCTACTCTATTACAAGGATTCTATAGCCCAAACCAAATCTAATTATTACACTCAGTTAATTACTTGTAATACAGGTTACACCAAGTCTTTGTTTTCTTTACTTAATAATGTTACACAACCTCCAGACTCTTTACCATCTCACCTTTACTCAACTGCTTTCTGTAATTCTCTTATGTCTTTTTTTCAATGAGAAAATCCAAAGGATACATCAGCACTTTGGTCCAGATCCTCTCTATATTCCTTCTGAACTACTCGCCTATTCACTCTTTCTCTTCTTTCCAGCTTCCCACTTCCTCAGATCTCATCTGCAAATCCAAGTCATCTACTTGTCAGCTGGACCCCCTGCCTACAGTTCTGGTTAAAGCCTGCCTCCCCTCTCTAGTCCCTCTCATTTCTGCCATCATTCACTCTTCTCTTACTACTGGTATTATTCCCTCATCTTTTAAAACTGCTGCTATAACCCCAGTACTAAAAAACCTGGTGCTGATTCTACTAATTTCAATAATTTTTGCCCCATTTCTAACTTGCCCTTTATCTCCAAAATTCTTGAAAAAATAGCTATCCAACTTCACACCCACTTATCTCACAATAATCTATATGAAAAGTTCCAGTCTGGCCTTCGCCCTCTTCTTAGTACAGAAACGGCATTTGTCAAAATTACCAATAACCTCCTTATGGCTGCTGACTGTGGTCTAATCACCATTCTCATCCTCCTTGATCTGAGTGCGGCCTTTGATACTTTTTGTCATACCACTCTCCTTAATAGATTGTCTTTTCATTGGCATTACTCACACTCCACTTGATTGGTTTAGATCCTACCTCTCAGGCCGCACTCAGTTCATACAGCTTAAAACCTTCACATCCCAACCCACCACAGTTACTTCTGGTGTGCCCCAGGGCTCCGTCCTGGGGCCTCTTCTTTTTATTTACCTTCTTCCCCTTGGCAATATTTTTCACAAATATAACATTAATTTTCACAGTTATGCTGATGACACCCAGCTCTACCTTGCTAGTAAACCCACCTCCTCTTTTCCACCACCCTCGCTGATTGACTGCATTTCTGAAATTAAATCCTGGTTTTCTTCGAATTTTCTTAAATTAAACAGTGACAAAACTGAGGTTCTCCTCATTGGTTCAAAATCATCATTATCCAAAACCAATAATCTTTCTCTTATTAGTGATAACTCTGTTGTTTCCCCATCATGTCAGGTCAAGAGTCTGGGTGTCATCCTCGACAGTACTCTGTCTTTCCAATGTCACATTAATAACATCACCCGGTCTGCTTACTTCTACCTACGTAATATTAATCGCATTCGCCCCTCCCTCACTCCTCATACCACTGCCATTCTTGTTCATAGTCTTGTCACTTCTCGGCTGGACTACTGCAATTCACTCCTCTTTGGTCTCCCTAATAAATCTCTTCATAAGCTTCAGTTAGTCCAGAATTCTGCAGCACGTATCTTCACTCGAACCCCATCTATTCACCATATTACTCCGGTCTTGCAGCAGCTTCATTGGCTCCCGATCAAGTTTCGTACTGATTTTAAGATTCTGCTGTTAACATTTAAGGCCATCCATAACCTTGCCCCCCCATATCTGTCTGACCTTCTTCATGTTGCCATCCCATCCCGTAACCTTAGATCCTCTTCCTCCACCCATCTGACCGTCCCTCCCGCCCGTCTAACCACCATGGGGAGCAGAGCTTTCAGCCGTTCTGCTCCCAAGCTCTGGAATTCATTACCTGCGGAGCTCCGAAACATCAAATCATATTCATTTTTCAAATGCAAACTTAAAACGTATCTGTTTAAAATGGCTTTTTCTTTTTCCTTCTGATTATAGTGGTTTTGTTTGGTTTTAATTTTTAGATCTTCTGATGTTTTCAGTTGTTTATAAATGTGTCTTTATTTATTGTTTGTTCGGTGTCCTTGAGTTCTCTGAAAGGCACCTTGTATAAATAAAATGTATTATTATTATTAGAGTCTTGTCTGAAAGAGTCTTTAAAAAGAAGAAAATATACTTATGGCCAGAAACTGTTGTGTCATTATTTAATCTATTAGTAAATGTTTACAAAGTCACAAAAATCCAGCTACGCTTTGTTTCATTTTGTTTGTACAAAAAAAAAATGTTTTGCTAAACTACCTGTAGCAGTTTAATGCAGGGATCTTTTGAGAAATAATTAAAATTAAATTTATAAAGTAATGAGGGAATATGAAATCTGGACTTAGGAAATTGAAGTGAATGAAGTACTCAAGAAATGCACAAGAAAATAAGGTTGAGTCTGAACCAGCAAAAAACAAAACAAATTGCTGCATACCATATATACTCGAGTATAAGCTGACCCGAATATAAGCCGAGGTACCTAACTTTACCCACAAAAACTGGAAAAACTTATTGACTCAAGTATAAGCCTAGGGTGGGAAATGCAGCAGCTACTGGTAAGTTTCAATAATCAAAATAAATACCAATAAAATTACCATACATTAATTTAAATCTTAAAGAGTGCACCCGGCTTGTTTTTAAACTGCCTTTTCTGTGAAAAATGTAATAACTAGATAAGATTTTTGAAAGATGGCACATAAACATTCTATATACCTGAACAGTCTATATACATTTAACAGTTCCTTAAAAATTCAGGAATGTTTTTGATTGTTTTCTGAATGATTTCTATTACAGTAGCTCAAATTAACAAGGCAATGTATCAATGTAGAAAAACATTGTTAAATTACAAACATAACACAATCCAAACCAAATCTGCATTTCTAGCTGCAATAAATATTTATCTCTATTCTTTATCACTTAATCTTGTGTAGATCTTTTCTTTTTCTAAAAAGACTAGCCTATTCAGTGTTTCGGCTTGGTTGATGCTCTTTTGCAGGTGACAGTGTTGCCTCCTGTACCAAAACCCTTTCTGTTTCTGAAGGTGAACTGGTGGTAGAGATACAGTAGTAGCACTTAGCCTGGAGATTTATTTAGGAAATACAGTTGCGTGGATCTCTTGAGATGCTTCCAGATCTCTCTGCTTTTTCCATGAAAAAGAAAATGCATTTTTTTAATACTTTTTATTGAATTTTTTTAAAGCATGTAACATTCCATACAATCAAGTCAAAGTTAACAAAACTAAATTATATTCAACCCCCACTCATGAGAAAGAAAGAGAGGCCAACAGCCAGAGTAAAACTTTTGAGAGTATTATAGTTGGAAAGGCGTCTTTCTCCCCAATATAAGTGCTTATTCTAAAATACAGTATTATTGATTAGATCCTGCCAGGTCTTCTATGAGAGAATTTGATTTTCTTTTTCAAAAGTCAGTGGGTAACTGAAATAACAGAGGTAGGTTAGGATTCTTCCAGTTGAGCAAGATAAGTCTACGTGCTAATTGTGAAATAAAGGCTATTACATATTGTTTGTCCTTCTCCACTTTAAGTTGAATAATTGAATGCTTGCACATATGGAGCTAGAGTAAATTCTGTGCATAGCTGCCCTCCACTCTTTTTTTAAAATGTTGAGTAAGAGATCTTTTTCCCACTGGTTTTATACTGTAGAAATGCTGTCTTCAAGACTGATCAATATTTCTTCTGGAATAGAAATAGGGGGAGATGTGAGGCATATTGGGTAGATTTTGTTTAGCAAAGTTTCTAATTTGGAGATACTGGAAAAATTGTGTTGATGGGGAAACTAAATTTAGAGTGCAATTGTTCATAGGATGCAAATACATTATTTATATAAAGATCTGTAAATGATTGAATCCCATACATCTTCCAGACATTAAAAACTGTGTAAGTTTGAGAGGGTGGATAAAGGTGGTTATCATGTAGAGGTGCGGCAGATAAAATATTCTTTAACTTGAAGTGCATCCTACATTGGTTCCATATTCTGAGTGAATGAAGGACAATTACATTGTTAGTATATTGACGATACCTTGTATTTACTGGTGTACAAAACAAGGAATTTAAAGAGGTACTGCAGAAATGTATTTTTATTTTAGACCAAGTGTCCAGGTTTTTAAAGCTTGTATGTTTGCCGTCTAGGAATAAAATTGAAAATTAGGTAGAGATAGGCAAGTCGTTGTAGGGTCGCCCTTTAGATGCGTGGATATTTCTTACTTCCGCCTTCTGACATAAGCGAGTTTTCCCGTGGCATTACCGTACCAGAAACATCATCTTCTAGTATAGTTGCAGCTGCGGCGTCCGCTCCTTGATACCCTAAGCATGATACTGCCCAAGCGAGCCTTGACCAAAATTAATGAGCCGTGACGTCGCAACTGAAGTGCTAGGCTGCAGCAGCCTGGCAGGCTACACTACTGGCTGGACTGCTGAGACTGGCCACTGGGCAGAACTGACCATCACGAGTAGTAACAGCTTGCATATTTTCACTTTATTTATTTATTTTTTTTTGCTCTAGTTTTATGTAATTTTGTGCTAGTATTGTAACGAACAGTTAGTGCAGACTACAGCTGAAGATCTGAAGTGGACGCGAGAAGTTGGTGAGTTATTTATTAACAAATTTTTGTGATTTTGAGTTTGTAAAATTAGTGTAGGTCAGGGGGCTTTTTGCATATCGGCTTATTTTACAATATAAACTTTTAAGTAAACTTAGTAAAGTAAAATTAGATTTTTGGAGGATTTGTTTTCCAACTTGAATTACTGAGCAATAAATTCAGTGAGCGTTTTCGTGATTTCAGTTCACATGAACAGGACTTTGCGCTGTTTACGTCACCATACTCTTACAATGTTGAGAATGCGCCTGAGAATATCCAAATGAAATTGATTTGAACTGCAGTCAGATTCTATTCTGAAGGCAGAATACAACGAAGTTGGTGTGCCAGGCTTGTATGCTTACCTGCCACCCTCATATGTGCAGATCTGTAAGTTGGCATCGAGAGTACTGTGTATGTTCGAAAGCACTTACCTTTTGTGAGCAATTGCTTTCATTAATGAAAGCTACCAAAACCCCACATCACTTGAGACTTACTTTCGAGCACCTTTCATCCCTCATAAAAGTTGCAGCTGCACAAGATTTCAAGCCTGATATTGATGAAGTAGTTACTAACAAGAGATGCCAAGTGTCGAGACAAAAGAAATAGATCTCAGACCGTAAGACTCCTATATAAGGACCTAGCGAAGAGGCTAAGACTCTAATTGTATGCTGTTGTACGGAGATTGCATGGAAATAAATTGCTTTTCTTTAAAACTTTAAGTGTTACATTTTTTTAAAGTTTTCAGTATTGGGAAGAAAGCTACAGTAACTTTGTATAATAGTATAATAGTATTTGTTACAGTGTGGCCCTCTGACGCACGTGTGGCAGTCGAAGCGGCCCACCAATGGTAGTGAGTTTGACATGCCTGTTCTAAATTACGATTTTGCAAATGTGTTAGGATAGGTAAGTGACTTAGGCTAGGGTGTGTTTCAAAATTCAGGTTACATCACTCTTGTAGGAACAGAACTGCGATTTTGGCCATGAGATTTTTTCAAGTCACGCCCTCCTCTCAACCATATTCAACCACGCACCTGGTCCTCTCACCTCTCATTCGTGTGCATGCTTTTGACAGACAGTTTCCGCTCTCTCAGCTCTTATAAATTTTAATGTTTTCCTCACTTTAGGTTCCCATTTAAAGAAGACGTATTATGTCCAAATCTTATTGAAGAATTTCATGACGAAGGATTATCAACAGAAAAAATGAGTATACGGGCAGTCCTAGGACTAAGAAATGAATAATTGGCAAAATTGTTGATTGGTTACACAGCAAATTGGTTAAATGTATATCAATAGACTATGCTGAAACGGTGGTGATCATGCTGAAGATGACTGTAGAAAGAATGATGTATCCAAGAAAGGTAATGTAGCATATCTTCTGCGGATAACATTAGACAACAAAGGAGATCTTGATATGCCGTTCATATTAATCTGCTGTCACTGTCGTACTCCACTGACAGACTGAGGAGATCGTTCCTCCTCCAAACTATGCGACTCTTTAATTCCACCTGGGGGGGTAAACGATAACATTTAACATTATACAAAGTTATTGTCTGTTTTTACCTGCATTATTATCAATGTTAAATTTAATATTGTTTTTTTGTATCAGTAAGGTGCTGCTGGAGTAAGTGAATTTCCCCCTGGGATTAATAAAGTATCTATCTCTCTATCTATATCTCTATCTCTCTATCTATCTCTCTCTCTCTATCTATCTCTATCTATCTGTACCTGTTAGAATAGCTTTTGCAAAGACAATTAACAAATCTCTGAGCCAAACATTCAAAAAAGTCATTTTATTTAATAGAAAAAAACTAAATTCAGTTGTACGTTGTGTTGTCACGATGAAAGTCCAAACATAGAATCAAAATTCAGTTCGATATTGATGAAAATGTAATTCAAAAAATAGTTTTTACTGAAGTTTTGCAGTAAAAGTGTAAATTTAAAAAGTATTTGCATGTTAATTTCAAAGCCTAACAGAACAAAATTGTATTATGCAATGAATAACTCTTAATGCAACATGAAACATAATTTACTTTCAAATTATTGTTTTACTATTTTTTAATATGGTTACTCGCTGTAATGTAAAATAGTTCTATTATGCAAATGTAACAGTTCCCATGAAAATAATAATCTGTTTAAATCGTACAAACGCTTCTCCATATGTAAGCGGCAGATCCGTGAAATGACTAGTGCATAGGGCCTGCTTGGGGTTTGGCGAGCGAAGCGAGCAGGGGGCCCCCTAATGTGTGTGTGTGTGTGTGTGTGTGTGTGTGTGTGTGTGTGAGTATGTATATAGTAAATAATGGATTAATTAAATAATTAGAACACCTGGAAAAGTAGAATAAAAATAATGATGAAAATATTGTTAAAAAGAAAAAATAATACATTATTCCCATATAACTGCTTGGTACATTTTAATATATATTTTTTTAACCAAACTTAGTTTTCTAATTTTTTTTTTTTTTTTTTTTGAGAAATAACAGTTCACTTAATTAGCCCAGGAGTTCAATTAAAAACAGAAGTAATTACTGTATCAACTATTTAGTGGGTTTGACACTAAAGTAGTTGCAGATTCAGTGTTGTTTGCCTGGGTGTCTGCTTTGCTCATTTTTAATTGTCAATAATAAGATATAACGAAGGGGAAAACTGCACAGAGAAAGGACAAAATATAATGAAATCAACAAAAGAGAGTTAAGCATTTAAATTTATAGCAAAAGCAGAAATATTTCTAAATGTCTTATAAATGTAAAAATCATGCTGCTGTGCTTTTCTGAATGTAGAATAAGAGAAGATGGGGGGGGGGGGGGGGGGGGGAATACCGGCTAATGGAATGAGATCAGTTTTATCAGGGGTTTTCAATGATTATAAATCTGGTTGGAACAAAAACCTGCAGCCACAGTGGGACTCCAGGACCGAGTTTGAGAAGCACTGACATAGAGGATTAAGACATGGTCCATACTAGCATCTGAATGCCAGTGTGCTTATTGAAAGCCAATTAACTTCCAGCAATTTCAGCATTCTTAGGCCACTTCTGACCATAAGGCAGTGATGGATTTTGCAGCCACTACATTTTGAAATACATTCTATCCTAGCCAGTTCATTATAGATGTCAGTTGCATAGACATTACCTTTCTTGGATACATCATTCTTTCTACAGTGATCTTCTCACGATCACCACCGTTTCAGCATAGTCTATTGATATGCATTTAACCAAGGCGAGTTCTACTGATATTCAAAGGTAATGATATTTCTGCTTGTTTTCAGTATCAGAGTCACATCATATGACCTCTTTGTATTATTTTTTTTTTCTGGAGATTATCATTATTATCCAGGAATCCAAATATATGCCACATTTTGAAGCTTTTGTATTAGACATCCATATACAGGTACTGTACATAGGATGTTAACAATAACATTAAAATTGAAGTTCAATATCCATAGATTAGATACAGGTCTGCTGCATGTTGCCATTTTTCTGTAGGCATTATTTAGGCAAAAATTTGAATGCAAAGAAAACTACCTGTAGGAGTTTTGTATTGTGAGTAATTTGTTCCACCAGAAAATTGCATATTGCATTGGTTTTATATAACTGTGTAGTCATGCTTTTCCCCAAGATTGAGTAGGTGGAGATACTAATGCTGGAGGCCTAGCTGATGTTTTTTATTCCACAGGCCCATTTAAAGACGGCAAATGAATAGAGGCAAAAAGCAGTAGAAGTAGAAAGTTATGCAAAAGTGAAAATATTAGTATATATGATGTAGTTAAGTAAATCAATATTGTTCTTTATTCAGGTTTTCTATGAAATGAAATCTGATTTTCCACATTGAGTCACAGAGCAGAATTAATACAGAGGTGTGTGTTTGCTGCATTGCCAAATTAATCAGCCTTCGGTTTTGTTTTCTATTGTGGCTAAATTGCTGAAAGATCTTGTATATAAGTGTATTATTTGAAAGTGGGTGGAAAATGTGCCTTAAGGTTTCATATCAGATCAGGCTTTGATAAGCTTGCATGTAAAGGCAGTCTTTTCTTATAGTTTTTAGGTGTAATACTGTTAACCTAGTGAGACTCTTTCATTCTTCAATAAAAGTTGCATGTTGTGAGTAGCATAGAATGTATCTGTATATTGGAAGTCATTTACTGAATTATAAGAAGCAAGTAAAACTATTTGAGCAGTGAATTACCTAAAATTATTCATGAAGAGAAGTTCAAGTTTACTAACTTATAAAAACCTTGAAGTAAACATAAAAAACACTTTACATATACTGTAGCTGTCATTAATAATCACATTTACTTTTCAACTTTTATTGAATTTTCTCAGTGAATTTTAGAAGTTTGCCCTTGGTTCTATACACTAGTTACTCATTTTGCTTAAAAGGTGGGTATTACTGTAAATTAAATTTATAAATAAATAAAAATAAAGGAATAAAACCTGAAGCGATTGTTTTAAAAGCAGCACACAGAGTGATAATCCTTTGAAGAACAGGCTTTGTGTCCATATGCTGCTTTGAGTTATTCCCGAGTTGGCAAAAATATGCATATACAACTCAGAAACAAACAGTGTCAAGAAGCCTTTGGAAATAACATAATTGCATCAAAACTGAGAGCAGACTTAGCTTTCTTTTGCCTGGTTCATGGTGCTTTTAGGAAAAGCATAATTTTCAGTGGTTTAACAGCCAATTTCTGTTTACCCAGGTTAGCCATTTGCCACCCACCCTAGTCTTATTGTGCCATTCTTGGTGGTCCTTGACATTTATTGGGGAGAGATCCATTCTATTCATATCATCAGGCAGTACCTTCAATCACACCTTCTTTCACCTCCTTCTGGGCTTCATCTGTGTTGTAGTTTACTGTTTCACTCTGTCCTTCTGTCTTTTATTCCAGATGTCCAAACCACCTTGGTCTGTTTCTCCTTGGCACAACACACCTACCACCTCCACACCAAATCCTTCACTTAGCTTATTATACTGCTCCTCCTACTACTACTTCTCACACGGGACAAATTGGTAGTCCTGATGCTAGAGTTTTTGGTGCCAGTTTTTAATTCTAGACAACCAAGCTGTAGACTTGCAAAGTTTGTAGATGTTTAAGATCTTTGGTCCATAGAATATTTTCCTTATCAAATGCAAATAGATAAATACAAAAGATACAATTTTTCAAGTACGATCTTAACTTGGATACTGTATATCTTTTAAAGACAGCTGCTTAAAGTTCACCAGGCTGTATTGTTTATACTTACTGCAGGCGTAATACCTGCAGACCACAACACAAAGTGTGCACGCTGTCAGCAATCAAAATGCATTTATATTTTTGGTGGCCTTTTTAATTAGCCTGTTGATACTCTTCTATGCAGTGCATGTATTTGGTAAATGTCACATGCCTACCAATTTCACAGCAGAGAAAATGTCTTCTGTGATGGAAGAAGACCTGTGCCAGTTATTTTCTTCAAAAGGGAAAAAAGGAAGGTGGCCTGTCAGACCCATTAATCAAAATTGACAGAGGGTGTGGGGGGAGTTTGATATTGTGGGTCACCTACAATATGAACAGATGCAATACAAACATTTTTGGATGTCTTTCTTGCACATTTATAACTTATTGCATCATATTCAGCCCTTCATCATTCTGGCACTCATGTAACCACCTTCTCCTTGAAATTCCTTATTTTGGGTACACAACAGTGCATCTGCAATGCCACATAATCAGAAAAATTCTTTGTGCAATGTACAGTGAAAAAACAATCTCCAAATATATACAGTAATCCCTCCTCCATCGCGGGGGTTGCGTTCCAGAGCCACCCGCGAAATAAGAAAATTCGCGAAGTAGAAACCATATGTTTATATGGTTATTTTTATATTGTCATGCTTGGGTCACAGATTTGCGCAGAAACACAGGAGGATGTAGAGAGACAGGAACGTTATTCAAACACTGCAAACCAAACATTTGTCTCTTTTTCAAAAGTTTAAACTGTGCTCCATGACAAGACAGAGATGACAGTTCTGTCTCACAATTAAAAGAATGCAAACATACTGTCCTTTTCAAAGGAGTGCGCATCAGGAGCACTGAATGTCAGAAAGTGAGAGAAAACCAAACAAATCAATAGGGCTATTTGGCTTTTAAGTATGCAAAGCACCGCCGGTACAAAGCTGTTGAAGGCGGCAGCTCACACCCCCTCCGTCAGGAGCAGGGAGAGAGAGAGAGACAGAGGAAAACAAACAGTCAAAAATCAATACGTGCCCTTTGAGCTTTTAAGTATGCAAAGCACCGTGCAGCATGTCGCTTCACGAAGCAGCTGCACACAGAAGGTAGCAACTCTTTCAGCATTTTTAGACGAGCGTCCATATCGTCTAGGTGTGCGAACAGCCCCCCTGCTCACACCCCCTACGTCAGGATCAGAGGAAGTCAGCGCGAGAGAGAGAGAGAAACAAAAGTAAGTTGGGTAGCTTCTCAGCCATCTGCCAATAGCGTCCCTTGTATGAAATCAACTGGGCAAACCAACTGAGGAAGCATGTACCATAAATTAAAAGACCCATTGTCCTCAGAAATCCGCGAACCAGCAAAAAATCCGCGATATATATTTAAATATGCTTACATATAAAATCCGCGATGGAGTGAAGCCGCGAAAGGCGAAGCGCAATATAGCAAGGGATCACTGTATATATATACTATACAGTTACAATGTAAGTGAATCATAATTACAAACATTATGACAAAAATAAATGGAAAGTAACCTGAATATTTTTTTTTTTCAGCAAATTTAATATGGTGGATATTCTGCAAAGTAGTGATGACTGTAGTTAGGAGGCAGCATCAAAACCAATTTAGAGAAAATATTGTGCTTTATGCAGAGAACCTCAAGAAAACACATATAAAAGTGATCCTTTGTTTTCAGGCAAAACTAATTTTAGGATTGAAAACATGAGAAAGCTTAGTAATATACTGTTTACTGTTCTAGTCAGTCTGCAACATTTAACAAATGCTGATGTAGTGCTGTTATTTTATGAAATGTACAACTTGGAAACAAAAATGTACACTGATGCAGCAGGTAATTCTTCAACTTACAGGCTTGCTACCACTGAGAGAATGACCTAAAATATTCATCAGCTTGTTGATCATGTGTGATGGTTTGAATGTTCTACAATGCACCTGTTACACATTTTCAAGGGTTCAGCTTTAGGAATGGACATTACCCTTTTTCCATTGCAAACAGGACTTGCCTCAAAGTCACAGAAAAGGCATTAGATGAATCCCCACCATTACTTGATGCTCACCATTTACTGATGTGTACTCTGGGGTCCTAACAGGTATAGTGGAGGTTGTGAAAATGCTCCATAATGTTAGCCCAAACACAGCAGTGTGTGAAAATGTGTTTTCAATCCTAAATCTCATTTTTACTAAAATGAGGACCCTTTTAAAGGACCAAATGTAGCTGTTTACACAGATCACTGGCTGTTGTCCGCCAATGGTATAGGACACTGTAAATGTCTTGATTTACATTTGAAAAATACCATATGCTTCAGCATGACATAATCTTTTAAAATCATCTGTTTACTAAAATACTCTCTTCCAGGAAGTTGTTTGTATTTTTGTTGTGGTAGAAGTGTACCGTGTACTCATACAACAAAACTTTACTAATAAACATTACTGTAAAAATATATATCATACTGATGCTTACATTGACTTTGACTTTTATTTCATTACAGACAGTATGAACCCAAGATATCTCATATTTTTTTCTGGTCAGTTTCATTTCATTTGTTAATATAAATCCAATCCTGTATTTCAGGCCTGCAACATATTCCAAAAAAAAGTTGTGACGATAAAGCTTTCACCACTTTGTAACGTCATCATTCCTTCTCATAACACTTAAGACGTTTTGGCACTGAAGGTGCCAAACAGTGAAGTGTTTCAGGTGTTATGTTTGTCCTATTTTAATGCAAACATGCCTTAATGTATGCAACAGTACGAGGTCGTCCCCATTGTCGCATTTTTCGTTTCTATAGGGAACAGGTCAGGATTGCAGGCAATCTAGTCCAATACCTGTACCTTCTTGTTCCGTGGCCATGCATTTGTAATGTGTGCTGAATGTGGTTTTTGCATTGTCTTGTTGAAAAATGCATGGACATCCCGGGAAAAGATGTCATCTTAAAGGCAGCAGATGTTGCTCAAAAATCTCAGTGTACTTTTCTGCATTAATATCTGCCATCACAGAAGTATAAATTACCTTTGCTAAGGGCTTGGGATGCTTCGATCAGGTTTTTTTAATGCTGATACCAATCACCAATTTCATATTACTTGATCTGCTGATTTTAAGATTTTTTTTTCTCCCCTCTCCCTTTAAAAAACTTGTCCAACTTGCAAAGGAAAATTTAGGGGTTGGTGGCAGGATTGGGCACGCCAGTCATTAAAAAAAAAAAAAAAAAAAAAAAAATTCACACTGTTCCACTCCGTTTGAACCGGTGTGATGCTAAGGTGTCACCCGTTGCATGGCTATGCTCAGGTCCTAATTTGGGATCCTGTGGTGCTGGTTCGTGTGGTGGGTACATCAACGTGCTGTATCAGTGTATGCTCCCAGCTAAACTCCTGCATAACCAGACGCATAAAAGCCCTATTTCAAGGTGTATTTTTATAATTGAACTGTAGACTACAGGTGATAACTGTTCATTTACTACCAATATTAAATTCTGAAGGATGCTTTTCAGTGACCACAGAAATACCAAAATAAAATTTCCTTAAAATACATACGTTAACTAATAAAATATGTATCCATAATACATACGGCATAAAAGAAAATAAAATGCTTCTCATAATTACAAGCTGTCATTGTTTCTGTAATAAGGCCTAATTAAGGTGTGTGATTTTCTTCAGTGTAGAGCTGGATATTCTTAAATCTTGATCAGCAGCCAGTTGATCGGAGCATCCATACCAAGGGCACTGACACAACCCCATACTATGATAGACCCTGGCTTTTGTAGTTGTAACTGATATCAGTCTGGATGGCCCTTTTTGTCTTTTGTGTGGAACACACTGTGTCCACTTCTTCCAAAAAAGATCCGGAATACTGAATCGTCTGACCACGATATATGTTTTCACTGTGTGATGGTCCATCCCAGATGCCGTCTAGCCCAGGGAGAAGTCGACGCCTTCTGGAAATGGTTAATATAAGGCTTCTTTATCGCCCAGTAAAGTTTTATTTGGCATTTACGAATGTAACTTTGTAGTGTTTGACAAAGGTTTCCCAAAGTAATCCCTTGTCCATGTGTAGTGACGGTTCTTGATGCAGAGCTGTCTGAGGGATCAGAGATCGCAGGTGTTCAACTTAGGCTTGTACCCTTGCTCTTTACACAGTGAAATTCTCTCTGATTCCTTGAATTATTTAATAATATTATGCACTGTAAAGGGAGAAATATTCAAATCTCTTCCAATCTTTGAGGGACATTGTTTTTGGACATTTCAATAAATTTCTCACACATTGTTGACAAATTGGGGATTCTCTACCCATCTTTGCTCCTCAAAGACTTTGCCTTTCGTGAATACTGCTTTTGTACCAAATCATGATTACAATCTCTTGTTGACATTGCCTGTTTGAAATCCCATCATTATTTATGTTACCTCATCAGTGGCCCTACTTTGTTCCTGTCCCAACTTTTTTGCTCTGAAATGCAGGAATGGATATACCTGTTGGTAAAACATGAAATATCTTGAGTTCATACTGTCTACAATGAAATACAGTAAGTCAATGTAAATTTTAAGAATCAAATTTATATGTGGGTCTGCTTACTTTGAACTTACTTTGAACTTCTGCTTTGCTCCAACACTCATTCTTTACATAATGTGACTGATCATGCTACATTTTCGTTCTCTGGGGCTGGATGAGCCGCAGAGAAAGCACTCTTCTGAAACAGCTTAAAAGTTTACCCTTTGATACATTCAAAGGGTGTAAGTTATACATAGCTTTAAAGCCAGCTCACCTTCCCAATATTTCTTTTTTCTCTGTCCCTTGTAGACCTCCTAAGACTCCAATCCTGCCTCCCTAAAACTGAATGCTTCCAAGGAAGACACGTTTTTGAGTTTTTTTTTAAAAAATTTTTAAAATTTTTTATTTTTTATGAAGGAACTGCTGATGGAGCACAACTAAGTAGTTGTTAAGTTTGCTGTATGTTTGAGTAAAGCTCCTATAGTGAATAAAGTTCCAATACTGTTTCTTTAAGTGTAAGCGTTAAAGTCTCTGCCCATTTCTTTCCTAGCTGTATTTTTTGTGCAGCTTGGGAGACCAAAAGTGACAATATACACTTGTATCTGCAATCTGTCGATCCCTGGTTATTTAAGAAGCTTCAAAACTATAGTACTTGCAGTTATTTTCTTCCAGTTCAAGTACTAGAGAAAACACTCACAAAGGTTAAAATATTCAATTCAATTCATGCAACATCAAATTCTTCTTTTAATGAAACTTGTGCGTAACAGTGATTTTAAAATGTGTAAAGATGAGCTATTGCATAAGCAAACTCTTTCCTGTTTTTTATGCAAGGCTGTGACATGTGGTACAAGTGCCAGTTTATAGATACATAACTGTATGTCATTGAAAAGCTCTGAAACTCTCTCACTGTATGTGGGTTTATGTAGATGAGCTCCTTGATAAACGAAGATTGACTCAGCTTTGTATTGCATGTGATGGAGTTGTGGGTTTATTGCAACATATATAGATGAACAACTTTGTAATATGGCGGTGTCTCATTGGAAGGACACCTCATTCATAAGTGGCTACAGTGTGGTGGCATCTTTACTATTACATTAGAATTACATTGAACCTTATAAATGTGTTTAATTATAAAAAATTGTTTTGGGGAAAACAATTTAGTGACATATATACCTGTGCTGTATTTTTTTTTTTTTGCTAATTTATTTTTCTCAAATGTCACTGTCTGAGAAAGGTACTTTATAAAGTATGTTTAATGTAACACAACACCTTACATATTTCTTTTCATATCAGCCTACTTCAAGCTTATTCTATAGAAATGTTTTTATGAATCTCTCTAGGTTAATACTCATACGGTTTATCCAGGCATGACTTTATACAGTATTGTCAAAGTGTCAGTTTGTTTAAAGCTGCTGCCTCATTTACCCAGCATCCCAGCTTTGAATTCCATTTCTGTTAATTTTCAGTGTACACCAGGAGAGCTTCTGGTAACTTCTGGCACAGTGAACCAAAATATTTATTCTCAAGGTGTTTGGTCTGTTTTGCATAATTCACTAAAGATGGTGCACATACACAGTACAGTATATTAACGTTTTATCAAACTCTGTTCCAATTTGGCATAGTGTTAATGTGGGTGCAGTGGTCTGGCACCCTTTCCAGGACTTCTCACTGTTTCTTCGCAAAGATGTGACAAGATGGCGGTTGGGATTACGTGTGCGACCGTCAGGGGTTTGACTTTAAACACAAAGTTATTCAGTGCGTGTCGCGGTGAGTGGCATGAGCGTGCCAGCATCTACCTGGATAG
Organism: Erpetoichthys calabaricus; assembly: GCF_900747795.2. NCBI lineage: Eukaryota > Metazoa > Chordata > Cladistia > Polypteriformes > Polypteridae > Erpetoichthys > Erpetoichthys calabaricus. The sequence continues at coordinate 196,272,486 of NC_041395.2, forward strand.
GTGCATAGTGTAGACAGGGTGGCAGATTGGCTGGATAATCTTGCCAGTTATATTTAAGGAGTTTCCAGCCAACAGGGGTCATCAGTGGACCTAAAGGCGAGGTATGATTAAGCACTGCTGAGCTATTGGAGGAGTAGTTGTGATTTTGGCGGCTTTGTATGTTTTCTTTTGTATATATAGTTATATATCTCCTAGTGATAGTTTTTGGTGAAGGTATATATACTTATTTGGTGTTAGGATAGTTTTTGATTTTGGATTTGGTGCAATTGTTTTTTCTTTTTTGTATATACAGTAATCCCTCCTCCATCGCGGGGGTTGTGTTCCAGAGCCACCCGCGAAATAAGAAAATCCGCGAAGTAGAAACCATATGTTTATATGGTTATTTTTATATTGTCATGCTTGGGTCACAGATTTGCGCAGAAACACAGGAGGTTTCCCATCGGGATTAATAAAGTATCTATCTATCTATCTATCTAGAGAGACAGGAACGTTATTCAAACACTGCAAACAAACATTTGTCTCTTTTTCAAAAGTTTAAACTGTGCTCCATGACAAGACAGAGATGACAGTTCTGTCTCACAATTAAAAGAATGCAAACATATCTTCCTCTTCAAAGGAGTGCGTGTCAGGAGCACAGAATGTCACATAGATAGAGAAAACAATCTCTAGCAACAAATCAATAGGGCTGTTTGGCTTAAGTATGCGAAGCACCGTGGCACAAAGCTGTTGAAGGCGGCAGCTCACACCCCCTCCGTCAGGAGCAGGGGGAGAGAGAGATAGAGAGAGACAGAGTTTGTTTTTCAGTCAAAACTCAATACGTGCCCTTCGAGCTTTTGTGCAGCATGTCGTTTCAGGAAGCAGCTGCACAAAAGATAGCAACGTGAAGATAATCTTTCAGCATTTTTAGACGAGCGTCCGTATTGTCTAGGTGTGCGAACAGCCCCCCTGCTCAATCCCCATACGTCAGGATCAGAGAAAGTCAGCGCAAGAGAAAAGTAAGCAATCTAGCTTCTCAGCCATCTGCCAATAGCGTCCCTTGTATGAAATCAACTGGGCAAACCAACTGAGGAAGCATGTACCAGAAATTAAAAGACCCATTGTCCTCAGAAATCCGCGAACCAGCAAAAAATCCGCGATATATATTTAAATATGCTTACATATAAAATCCGCGATGGAGTGAAGCCGCGAAAGGCGAAGCGCGATATAGCGAGGGATCACTGTACACACACTTTTTTTTTTCCTGTGCATTTCTTTTCCTGTTGGAGGAGCTTCTTGAGCCAGAGATAAAGGAAGACTACCTTCATTATTGGAGTGTGTGTTTTAGTTTTTGTAGGAGTGCACTATTTTTGTAAGTACACCATATTTTTCCTTTTTTGTCTTTATTTCTGAAGAAGTGTCAGTGCTGAAGGACTGTGCTTCAAAGCCCACCTAACACTACTGCATTTTTAGTTGTATAGCACTCTTGTAGATGAACTTGCACCATTTACCCTTCAATTTTTGTCTGTGTCTCATCTCTCCACTGATCTTGTTTGGTTCATAAACTATCAGATGTCCAGAATGTAGGCTGGGGCCACTTTCCCACTACATGGGATATCGCACCGTGCTTGAAGTGAGTCAGTTTCTTTCAACATAGATAACCAGCACCTTTCTGTAGTGTACTGGTGTGCCTTTTTGTAAATCTTCATGGGGGACCCACTAGCCAAACCTACTCTTCGATCTAGTATTGATGAACCCTGGCACTCAAAGGTTCATGGAAGATGTACTGCTAGCAATTTGGCTCCACTTCAAGCACTCTGTTGGATTATAGTATTACATAATGATACACACCTTCCCTTATCAGCCACTGAAAGAAATTTTTTAAAGTCTCCTGTGCTCAAAGTATTTAACCCTTCACAGTTTTGTAATTATTTAGAACTGTACTATTTAAACTTTTACATTATGCGCTATATTGCAGTGATCTGCATTTCCATGGAAGTTGCTACTGAATACACGTTGAACTGGAACATAATTTCAGTGGATGCAAATGATGGTGATGGATTAAAATGAAGGTCAAGTCCTTACATTTTTTCCCTGCTTGTTTACAGAAACAATTTTTAAGGTACTTCAAGCTGTTTAAGGCAGCAATGCACCTGTCTAATCAGACAATTTGGGGGGGGGGTTAGTGATGAGGAATATGGGGAGAAAAACTGAGGAAGGTACAAAAAAAAAAACTAAAGAAAAATCAATCAAAAACACAAATAAGTAAATTTTCTCGTTTAAAATGTTAATTCCTTAATGTGAGAAGCATTAGAAATAAAATGCTTGAACTAGAGACAACAGTATTGACTTGGGACTATGATATTGTAGGAATTAGAGTCATGGCTAAAAGATAGTGATGGAGAGGAATATAATATTAGTGGCTACACATACTTCAGGAGATACAGATAAGGAAGGAATGGAGAGGGTGTGGTGCTGTATGTGAAAAATAATATTCAGACCCACATCTTCAAAATGGAAGAAGTAAACGGCAGAATCACTGTGGGTTAAGATAGTAAGGAAGAAAGGCATAGATCTGGTTATTGGAGCTTGCTACATACTGCCAAATAATATGTCGGATAATAACATTATTTAGTCACATAAGACAGCTGTACATGATGGGTGATTTTTAGCTCCTATCTGGAATATAAAAGAGGAAATTGAAATGGTGCAGATGGTAAATGACTGTTTTTTCACCTAGTTTGTCTCAAGCCCAACATTTGGTGACGCCTGTCTAGATCTTATCTTTTCAAACAATAAAGACAGAGTAACACGAACAAACTTTACTGATACTCTAAGTAATAGTGATCACAACATGGTAAAATTTGAGAACCTTGGGAAAACCCAGAAAAGTAAACCAAAACAAAGACATAACTTGTGGAAAGCAGACTTAATGGGGATGAGGAGGTATCTACAAAACATCAATTAGGAAAGCAAAAACTCGGCAACTATAAATGGCGGTTACTCAAAGGTATTGATAAAGTAGATCCAGCAACATCCATATTACTAACCGAGAATTGTAAACCGGATATGGACGCAGGTACATGCCCATGGACGCAGGAGACATAGTGCGCAGACGCCTACAGTCACGGCTCAAAAACCAAACTGCGTGATCCACCGAGAACGAAGGAGTTACGGCTCAAAAATGAAAGAGCTCCACTAACATAAATAAGAAATGAGGCCACGCGCCCATAGGTAACGACACCGACACACAAAATAGAGGAGTCAGCCCCCCCGCCCCAGAGTGAAACGGGACTGACTACGGAGTCCACAAAGGTTCACAAATCAAACCCGAGAGAGAACGAAAGGTGCATTCGTCTACAACGCACTTATGAACTACTAAACGTCCACACTACACAGCATAATCCACGCACTTCTAAAAAACCGCAATCAAACACTCAACATAGTACAGAAACCCCACAAATCCGGACTACACAACATATTTGCATCACATTACAGTAATACAATATTAACAGTACAACCACAGATGATACAGGTGCAACACCTGATGGGTAATAAGAATAAACGAACGCTACGTATTAAACGTACGTCATCCTCACACGTCCAAACTATACAGCATAGGTGAATCACATTACAGTGATGCATTATTAACCGTACAACCACAGAAAACGCTCCATATTAACAGTAAGTGCAATTATCCATGTTACTTCGGAAAGCAAATTGTAGTACGGAAAGCGCCAGATATTATGCCCCCCCCGCCCCAGAGTGAAACGGGACAGATTATGGAGTCCACAAGGGTTCACAAATCAAACCAGAGAAAGTACGGAAACCGAATTGTGGTACAGAAAGAGCAAGATAGAACGAAAGGCGCATTCGCCTACAACGCGCTAATGAACTACTAAACGTCCACACTACACAGCATAATCCACGCGCTTCTAAAAAACCGCAATCAAACACCCGACACAGTACAGAAACCCCACAAATCCGGACTACACAACATATTTGCGTCACATTACAGTAATACAATATTAACAGTACAACCACAGATGACACAGGCGCAACACCTGATGGGTAATAAGAATAAATGAACGCTACGTATTAAACGTACGTCATCCTCACACGTCCAAACTATACTGCATAGGTGAATCATATTACAGTGATGCATTATTAACAGTACAACCACAGAAAATGCTCCATATTAACAGTAAGTGCAATTATCCGTATTACTTACTCATGTTACTAACGGTAAACAACGGAGAAGTAATGGAGACACGATCACGGCTCCAAAACGATACGGCTCGAGTAACGGAACTACAAAAACAAGCCCACATGGAAAAAAAACAATACACGCAGGCGCCTAAAACCGCGGAGGAAAAACTGTCTCGGCTCCAAAACCAAACGGCTCAACTAACGGAGCTACAAAAACGAGCCCGCAAGGCAGCCCACGAAATATGCAACAACATTACCAAGATGCAGTGGCTATCGTAAGAAAGTTTGGCAAACCTGATCTATTTATCACTATGACCTGCAATCCTAAATGGAAAGAAATTACAAATAATCTTATGCCATGGCAAAGAGTGGAACATTGTCCTGATTTAGTTGCAAGAGTCTTTAGATGTAAACTAAATAACCTGTTAGAAGATATCAAAAATAGATCTCTATTTGGGACTGTTAAAGCAATTATCCACATTATCGAGTTTCAGAAGAGAGGTTTGCCGCACGCCCATATATTAATAATACTTGATGATGATTCCAAAATCCGCACAGAGGATGACATCAATAAAACAGTAAAAGCTGAAATTCCACACCGTGACAATTCTCCACGTCTCTTTCAAATTGTTAACAGAAATATGATTCATACAACATGTGGCAATAGAAATCCAAATAGTCCATGTATGGTTAATGGCAAATGTTCTAAAGGATTCCCCAAAGATTTCCAAGACATTACACTTGGAAATATAAACGGATATCCTAAGTATATGAGAAGAAAGACAAATAAATTGCAAATTATTCCAGGTCGTCCAATTGACAATAGCTGGGTCGTACCATACAATCCTTATTTATGTTTACGATACAACTGCCATATAAATGTTGAAATCTGTGCTACAGTAAAAAGCGTTAAGTATTTATTCAAATACGTTTACAAGGGCCATGATTGTGCTAATGTCTCAATATCTGAAAGAAATGATCACGATGAAACTCGAATGTATGTCGATTCACGGTACGTCAGTGCTCCAGAGGCCATGTGGAGAATAATTTGCTTTCCAATGCACAATCAGAGCCACACAATATGTCGCTTGCCAGTTCATTTGGAACACGAACAAAATGTCTGTTTTCATGCGGGTAATGAAGTCCAAGCAGCAAAGAGAGCGGCCACAAAAGATACTAAACTTACCGCGTGGTTTAAACTCAATCAAAACGATCGCGATGCTCACCAGTGCAAGTATTGGGAGATTCCTGTTCACTATGTTTGGGTTGACAATGGTACGTTCTGGAGAAAAGGACGTCACCACGGTAATAATGTCATAGGCCGGATGTACACTGTCAGTATTAAAGAGCTGGAAAGGTTTTATCTACAGTTAGTGCTTCAACATGAAACCGGAGCCACGTCATTTGACGACATTAAAACTGTTTGGAATGGCAACACAATCAAACTCTGTAAGACATTCCAAGAAGCAGTAAATGACAAAGGATATTTATTGGATGATACACTTTGGCAGAACACTCTAAATGATGCAATGTCCTATTCAATGCCAGGTCAAGTTCGCCAACTGTTTGCTTATATGTCTGCATTCTCCCCCCCATCAGATCCATTGAACCTCTGGAATACAAACAAAGGAGGAATGATAGAAGACATATGCCACAAACTACATGCAAACGATGATTCCTGCATCAACTGTGAGGCCTATGCACTAAACGACATTCAGTTGGCTCTAATGCTCCTTGGATATACGTTGGATAACTTCAATTTACCAAATGTTCCAAATTCATTACCAACTCTACATTCCACAGCAATAGATCTGCAAGAAGAACAACATATTGCGCAAACTATGATTTCCAGTTTAAATACCTTACAATCTGCTGCTTTTAATAAAATTGTTCTTGCTACAGAAGACGACAGCCCTATACCCAAATGCTACTTTCTTGACGGCCCTGGAGGAAGTGGAAAGACATACCTTTATGAAACACTTATACATTTCTTTACTGCAAAACAACAGTTGATTATCGCATCAGCTACAACCAGAGTAGCAGCTAATTTGTTAATAAATGGTCGCACATGTCACTCCTTATTCAAACTCAGTCTCAATCACAGAAACATCGGTATCAACTATGAAACTGAACAGTAACAATGCGCATAACATCTGTCTTGCAAAACTGTTGATTTTAGATGAATGTACAATGGCATCCAGTCATTTACTCAACACCATTGACAAACTTCTCCAAACGTTAATGAATAATAATATTCCTTTTGGAGGAAAAGTACTTTTATTAGGAGGAGATTTTAGACAGTGCTTAGCTGTTGTTCCACATGCCATGCGTTCAGCTATTGTTCAGTCCAGTTTGAAATACGCAAACAATTGGCATTACTTTGAGAAAATAACTTTAGTACAAAACATGCGATGTCCGGATCCAGAATATACCAATTGGTTATTACAACTAGGAGATGGAACCCTTACCAATACGGATGGACTTCACCCAGATATCCATATTACTAACCGAGAATGCTAAACCGGATGATGGACGCAGGCACATCCGGCAATGGGCCGTAGCTGCAAAAAGACGTACTGCGCAGGCGCAAAAAGAGTCCGTGAGGGTCGGCCGAGGAGCCGAGAAAGGCGGATAGAAGAGGGCGAGAGAGGCGGATGAGGGGCCGCGAGAGGCGGACAAGACCACAGAAAAAAGGAGTGAGCACAGGAAAAATTGAGAAATGAGGCGCAAAGAGCACCGAAAAAAGGAAACGGCACATAAAAAAGTATTCAAACGCAAGCAAAGCACGAAACACATTGCACACGAAACTAGACCCAAAAAAAAAAAAAAAAAAGAGGCTCGCGCACAACAGCAAGGCAACCCCCCACCCCCCCCTACAGGCACCGGATGGGACACACACCAAGAGGGGGATTCAACAAGCCCATGGAACACAAAAAAAATAACACAAAACCACCCCACAGACCCTACAAGCAAGGGACGGGACACACACAAAGAGGGGGAATTCAACAAGACACAGGAACACAAAAAGAAAGAAGACGCTCGCGCGACAACAATCCTCAACCCCCCCAACACACACACACACACATCCATAAGAAGTGACACCCAAAGCCACATATTCTAAAGTGAACATCAACACCTTCACACTAGACAGCATAGGTGTCAGCATTGGTGGATCTCCTTACAATAAAGCACTATTAACCGTTCAACTGCAGAAAAGGAAACATATTAACAGTGACTGCGATCCTCCTTATTACTTATCCATATTTCGCATGCTGAGAAAGAAACAAGTCATGAATACACGGTCACGGGTACAAAACGAAAAGGAAAGGATAACAGGAACAAACACACGAACACGAAAGAAACAACAAAATAGACGGCTATGCAGCATAGGTGGATCTCATTACAATAAGGCACTATTAACCGTTCAACCGCAGAAAAGGCTCCATATTAACAGTGAGTGCAATACTCCTTATTACTTATCCATATTTCTAAAAGAAAAAATGTCTCGACTCCAAAAACGCAAAGCTCAACTAAAGCTTCTAACTAACGATGTACCTAAAAGTAAAAACTTTATGAACTGCATTAGATCCTACAATAGTTCATTTGCTTTTGCATCTACCGGAGTAAATATCAGGCCACCAAAAGGCAATGGCCCATACTGCTTTCGCATATGTGCACAAATACTGCATCGCATTGGAACAGTGCACCCTGAAACAAATCAACAACGCAAATATGCACAAATCTACATCCTAGATCCACATGACGCAAGCTATCAATCAAAGTGCTGCATCGCAACAGTCACGGATTCAAAACGAAACACCTCCCGTCTCAGACATACGTTAACGGCAAGGAAGGCTACAACAGGCTTCTCACACAGCACAGGCAAATCGATTACAGCTCCAAAACAACACGTCCCAAATACTACACATGCAACAACGCGCCTCTTAAACGGCACAAGCAAAACATACACCAGGAAAATTCATTCGGATTAATGAATGTCATTTGCAATTATTGTCATTCAGTTCACTTCCCTGAAGAAACAACTGGCAATACAAGTAATACATTTACACGTTGTTGTCAAAAGGGTCAAATTAGACTGCCTTCTTTACATTCATATACTGAATATCTACAAAAGCTTCTAACTAACGATGTACCTGAAAGTGAAATCTTTATCCACTGCATTAGATCCTACAAATCGGTATCCACTATGAACATTAACGGTGGCACTGCACGTGACATCCGTCTTGAAAAAATGTTAATTATTGATGAATGTACAATGGCATGAAGTCACTTACTCAACACCATTCATAAACTTCTACAAACGTTTATGAATAATAATATTCGATTTGGATGAAAGGTACTTTTATGAGGAAGAGATTTTACACAGTGCTTAGCTATTCTTCCAGATGCCATGCACTCAGCTATTGTTCAGTGCACCTTAAAATACGCAGACAATTGGCATTGCTTTCAAAAGATACAGTTAGTAAAAAAGATACAATGTCCAGAACCAAATCATAACAATTGCTTATTACAACTGAGAGATGGTACACTCACCAATACAGATGGACTTCAGCCACATATTATTACAATTCCTCAAGCCTTTATCTGCGACAACTTAGTTACAGAGAGATTTGGAACAGCAATCTCATTAGACCAAATGCCCCTTTTAACACAACGCACTATATTAGGTCCAAAAAATATTAATGTGCAAAACATAAATACCCAAGTCATTCCATTACTTCCTGGAGAGACACAACTCTTTCTAAGCTCTGACAAACTTGACTCTGATCACAACAATAACCATCTTCATTGACCTTACAAGTTCTGAGCTGGAATTACCTTTTACACTTAGACGGTGTGTACAAAGAAATTTTCAAATAAACCTTTACACTGTGCCACACACTTTATTGTTTGCTTTCTATTTGCATCATCTACACCGTCACACTATTCTATATCTCATTCATACATCACGCTCTTTGTCATTCCCAACACCAGGGGTTGGCGAGCGAAGCGAGCAGGGGGCGGAGCCCCCTAGTAGAAAAGAGAAAGAAAATGATAAAGCTATAGTAAGGCTAATCAAAACAATAGCTTAATGAAAAAAAGTAAAAGAAAGTAATGTAAAACATTTTCAGCAGATATGCTATACTGTAAAGAATTTATTTTTGTTTGATTTAAATGCTGACACTGGTAGAACTTCTCTGATTTTGACGTCCAGATTTAGAAGAGAGTATATAGCTAAAAGTCCAGCTTTCTGCATTACCTTATTCCTGGACTTTTAAAAAGCTTTGTGTCCTGATCAAAAGGTACAAACTGGAGTTTAATCACTATTAAAGGGGTATGTGCTAAATCACTGACAATGAGCATTTTAAAGTTATAGTAGAATAGAAAGTGAATAATTCAAACAGCTGTTTTTTTATCTTAACAATGAAGTGTATTGAAGTAAACAAGTTGATAAGACTGTTCATTTTTAAATATTTAACATCATAGATGCACTATGTAATGTGAATGTATAGACAAAAGGACTATATGTGGTTTTATTTCATTGCTTTCAGTGAAAAATAGCAAAGAACACAGCCTGTGAGGGAATGAATGGGTTCATTAGAAATGCACAACTAACCGTAGGAATTTAAATGTAAATGTAAATCATGTCTTATCTTAATTTCTATTTACTTCAACTGAAAAGGTTCAACTCCTTCAGTCTTTCCTTATCACTGATATCATGTAGTCCTAGAATGTTTGGAGGAATGTTTTTGACAAAATTTAAATAAATAAATATGCCAACAAATAAATGCATTGTGAAATGTGACCATAAGTAAATAACAATGATATACAAGCATAAATTATAACTTTTATCATGAAATGTATTTTTTCCTTATTTATGTACTTCCAAAACATCACATCTAACTTAAAATAGCTATTTATATAAATCATAAAAACCACCATTTTAGTTTACCATGATTTCAAAATAGAGTACCTGTCAGTCTTTTAAGATGTTACAGATAAATGAGTTCCTGAATATATTCTAAAATATATTAGGTTCTCTTGCAGTCCTTATTGCTTTATACTTGGAATGAATTCAGTTCCTTTTAAAGGTTTCTCTAGATCAGGTCTATTCAAATTTCGTGATGCGTGCCACATGCGGCCCAGAAGCAACCTCCGAGTTGCCCAGCCCATGGTCTCACCAGGACTCCAGACTGCAACTAAAATTGTCACAAATATGACCAAAAATAGGCTTTTGCAATTATCATTTCTGCTTAGTTCGCCAGTGGTGAATGAAATCATTGAAACTTTAAAGTAATTCTATTGTAACAGATGAAAAAGGTAATTTTTTTATCATTGAGCGTATGTGCCGTTGACATATGTCGGTATGGGCTCCCCTTGCATATCCCTGAGCCCTATAAAGGCTGGTTTATATCCTGTGCTTGGTGTGAAGAAATTGCGGAAAAAATTATATCAAACTTGGAGATGTGCGCAGGAAAATATTTCTAAGTACACGGTGCTGCTGATGAGACAGCTGTGAATTTCAACGAGAGGCTGGTTATGCTTGTGCTAGAATAATGAATGAAGGGCTGAATATGATGCAACATCAAAACAAAAGGTAGACATGCAAAGCATTTGAAATTCCTCTGCCCATCATATGTTATGAATATATCTGTGCCCCGTGAAATTCATTTGTCCCTTCTGATTTTGCACAGGCACATTAAGTTGCATTTGTCACCGATCTCCTTGTGTTTGCGCATCTTTGCATGCCATGCAAGATGCCAGGCCTGTCTTTCAGTAAACATGTATGAGCAGTTGCCTGCCAGCTGTTTCGTCATACACAGTGATGTGAAGTCTGTGTTTTAAGGTTGCAGGTATATTACTATCGCTTTACTGGGCTGCTATGTGATTGATGGTGGACAGTAAACTTTGTTAAAATGGTTTGAAAAATGAGATTTCGTTAGTTGTCACTTAAGTCGTTTTGGTGTGTGCACAATATGTTCTCTTACCAATAAATTCTTCAATGGGAGCTCATCAACAAAGATACAATGGAAAATGATTTACTAAAAATAATAGACATTACATCACTCTGTGTATAAACAATGCGGAGATCTGACCATTCTTCTGCCAGACAATGATGAAGGCTTTGAAAATATCTCCCAGGAGTGTCTTTTAACTCCATGATGGACAATTTTGTGGCGAGCAAAACTGCCACAATTTTGGTAAGATTGACATCTTGCCTTTGCCAAGCCTTAGATAAGTTGGACAACAAAAATAATATGTCTGAAAGCATCATCAGAGAGGAAACAAAATTGTATGTTTTAATACATCTGCTTAATCCTTCATCTGTGATGTCATTTCGTTCAGTGGCCTCTCTTTCCAGTGCAGCTATGACACTCATCATACACTGTCGTAGTGACTGTACTGTAAAGTCATGAGACAGCCATCTAGTGTCACTAGCCATTTTCAGCTTAATCTGGGGAATGTTCAGAATGTTTTGAATTTCTGTTAAACCAGCCATCCTAACTGAAGAATTTTGGAAGAAATAGAACAGCTGCCTTAAGATGTCGTTCAGTTTTGTTAAGGTACAGCAGCTGCTGCTTGGACACTTGCAAGGGCCAATCGGTGCTTTACACCAGGCATGTCAAACTCACTACCATTGGTGGGCCGCTTCGACTGCCATACGTGCGACAGCGGGCCACACTGTAACAAATACTATTATACTATTATACAAAGATACTGTAGCTTTCTTTCCAATACTGAAAATTTAAAAAAATGTAACACTTAAAAGTTTTAAAGAAAAGCAATTTATTTCTATACAATCTCCGTACAACAGCATACAATTAGAGTCTTAGCCTCTTAGCTAGGTCCTTTATATAGGAGTCTTACAGTCTGCGATCTATTTCTTTTGTCCCGACACTTGGCATCTCATGTTAGTAACCAGTTCGTCAATATCAGGCTTGAAATCTTGTGCAGCTGCAACGTTTATGAGGGATGAAAGGTTCTCGACAGTAAGTCTTGAGTGATGTGGGGTTTTGGTAGCTTTCATTAACAAAAACAATTGCTCACAAAGGTAAGTGCTTTCGAACACAGACCGTACTCTCGATGCCAATTCATGGATCTGCACATACGAGGGTGGTAGGTAAGCATACAAGCCTGGCACACCAACTTTGTTGTATTTTGCCTTCAGAATAGAATCTGACTGCAGTACAATCAATTCCATTTGGCTATTCTCGGGCGCATTCTCAGCGTTGTAAGAGTATGGTGACGTAAACAGCACAAAGTCCTGTTCATGTGAACTGAAATCACGAAAACGCTCACTGAATTCATTTCTCAGTAATTCAAGTTGGAAAACAAATCCTCCAAAAATCAAATTTTACTTTACTAAGTTTACTTAAAAGTGTATATTGTAAAATAAGTCGATATGTAAAAAGCCCCCTGACCTACACTAATTTTACAAACTCAAAATCATAAAAATTTGTTAATAAACAACTCGCCAACTTCTCACGTCCACTTCAGATCTTCAGCTGTGGTCTGCACTAACTATTCGTTACAATACTAGCACAAAATTACATAAAACTAGAGCAAAAAAAAAAAAAAAACGTGAAAATATGTGAACTATTACTACTCATGATGGTCAGTTCTGCCCAGTGTCCAGTCTCAGCAGCCCAGCCAGTAGTGTAGCCTGCCAGGCTGCTGCAGCCTAGCACTTGAATTGCGACGTTGCGGCTCATTAACTTTGGTCAAGGCAAATGGGTGGGGGGGGGCATTGTCATGTGTAGGGTATCAAGGAGCTGATGTTGTAGCTGCAACTATACTAGCAGATGACGTTTCCGGTACAGTAATGCCACCGGAAAACCTGCTTTTGTCAGAAGGCGGAAGTAAGAAAAGTCAATAAGTAACGCAGAAGATGCAGAATGATTCAATCACAAACGATAGTAATCATTTTGTACAAGTTTAGTGCTAACTAGGATCTGTCATGCAGGCCGCACAGATTGTGTTTGACATGCCTGGTTTACACAGTGGCAGTTGACCAAGAGTCCAGATGTTTTATCTTTAAGCAGTTTTGCCACACCTTTCTGTTTCCCAATCATAACAGCCGCTCCATCTGACCCTAGTCCAACCAGATTAGCAATTTTCAAGCCTAGAGTGTCCATAGTCTCACTCAGTGTGTTGGTTATAGTCTCCGCTTTGCCATCAATCATATTACGGGTTGATACAAAACTAATTCTGACCTCTTTAGTGGCCTGGCAAACATTATTTAATGTAGATAATTGTTTTACAACTGAGATGTCTGTGGTTTCATCACACAAAATACTGAAAAAAATTTCAGCTTGTATATTTTTCAGTATGTTAGACTTTATTTCGGATGCTAAGACATCCAGCAGCTCTTGCATTATTCTTTCAGAGGTGTAATGTGCATTTTTACCAATATTGAGATGTTGTAAAAAGGAGCAACCCATTTTTTTACAGTGTTCCAACAGCTTTTCAAACAACGTTGTATGTGGCAACTCATTTTTTGCCAACCAATGCATGGATCTTAAAGCTCCCGTAAAGGCATCTCTTTGTAAGTTATTTAACACAGATACAGATCTTTCAATTTGACCGATTCCAGTTTGCTCTAGTACACGCTTTCCTTAAAGGTCAGCAGAAGACTCAATGTGCATTTTACTTTTTTCATGGTCCAGCAAGCTTTCTTTTCGAATTCTTGTGCATGGCACATTTACCCAAGGTAACTCCCTCCTTGGAGGGTGTTTGTTTGAATATTTCATGCACAGTGTGCACCACATACCATTTTCTTTGACCATTAGCCAATCAAAATCTTTAAACCATTGTTTGTTTATGCCGAGAAAAGCCAAGCAAAATGACACCTTGCCTGAAGAAGGGGCCTGAGTTGCCTCGAAAGCTTGCATATTGTAATCTTTTTAGTTAGCCAATAAAAGGTCATTTTGCTTGGCTCTTCTCTACATTCATAATGGCTAACATGGTACAACACCCTAGTACTACAGATATACAAGACACCGAAATGTACCGCTACTACATGGAAATGAAGACCCGGTGGAAGAAACTGGCACACGTGGACAGTGACATCTTCTTCTTAACGAAATGCAAAAAGGAAAATCTTATCCCAAAAGACATCATGATAAGGATTTCCAACCATTCACACTTATAATACTCGGTTTGCAGAGCAACTTTGTTTTAGGACATCTGCAAGGATAAGAAACCACTTAATCCAAATTTTCTACAACATCAAGAAGAACATGCAAAGAGAGATCCAAGACCTCATCCTGCTCCTTGGAAATGACAGGCAGGAGATTGTAAAGGAGCTCCATCGCTATTACAAAAGACTCCAGAAACTCCTTATTGTCAACAAAAAGAAAAAGCTGCATAGACTACGAGAGAAAGCTGGACACTTAATAGCAAAAAACAAAGAGCAACAGACCTGCATTGTTAATCTCTACTCATACACACCAAATGAAGCAGAGATTTCAGTACTTACAAAGGGACTCTCATATTGTCCTTCAAAGCCCATTGACAACATCAGACTCTGCAGTGATATGGAAGAATTCTTCAGAAAACTCAGACTAAAAGAAATTTTCCACAAGAAAGAAAACAGTAACACACAGGAACCAACAACAAGCAGTTACAACAACCCCACCAATAAATCCACATGGACACCAGAAGCTGGCAGAAACTCTACCCTGGATAATTCTATAGACTGCTTCTGACAGAGAGTGAAAACAGGAATCTTAAACAGGCAACAAAATCGGATAGAAAACATTACTGGGGATGAGCGGAGAGCCATACATTTCACTAAGGGAAAATACAGAAATCATTATCAAACCAGCAGACAAAGGGGGTGCTTTAATCATCATGAACACATCAGATTATATACAGGAGGCACAAAAACAATTGTCCAATACTATGCATTATTACAAACGGCAAGAAGACCCAACAGATCTCTACAAAAAGGAACTAAAAAAAATAGTAAGTAGCTTTCCTCTTGACATCAGGGATCATGTAAACAGTTTAATTCCTGAGAACCCCAAAATGGGTTACTTCTACATGCTTCCTAAAATCCACAAAGAAGGGAACCCAGGAAGGCCTATAATCTCAGGAATTGGCTCCCTTACAGAAAATATTTCAGGTTGGGTGGAGCACATCCTTAAACCCCTCACCCGTAATACAACCAGCTACATCCAGGACACCACTGACTTCTTAAACAAACTCTGCTTTAGGCCCCTTACCTGAGGGAACCTTACTGGCCACAATGGATGTTGAGGCACTTTACACAAACATCCCCCATGATGATGGCATATTGGCATGTGAAATGTACCTCAAACAACATGATTTACCCACAAAGTCAGTAATAGAAATGATAAAATTCACTCTGACACATAATCTATTCTCTTTGGGACAAGATTGCTACTTGCAACAAATGGAGACTGCAATGGGCTGTCGGTTTGCACCTCACTATGCAAACCTATTTATGGCAAAATTGGAGGAAGATTTCATGTCCGTGTGCATCGTAAAACCAATGTTGTATCTCCGTTACATGACATCTTCATAATCTGGACTGCCAGTGAGAAGGACCTCCTCCATTTTCATAATGAATATAATTGTTTTCACCCCAACATAAAGCTGAAGCTGAATTACTCAAAAACGGAAGTCAGCTTCCTTGACACCACCGTTCAACTGAAAGACAACATCCTTGTAACTTCTGTTTTTCACAAACCGACAGACAGACGGACCTACCTGAAAAGTGATAGCTTCCACCCCAAGCATATAAGGCGCTCCATTATTTTCAGCCAAGCAATACGGTACAATCGTATTTGCTCAGACCCGACAGACCGGGATCAACAACTGCAGGAGCTCAGACAAGATTTCATCAGACAAGGTTACACCCCCAAAACAACAGACACTCAAATAAGAAGAGCTACTGCCATACCCAGAGACAACCTTCTGGAATATAAAAACAAAGACAACAAGAACCACATCCCCCTTGTTGTCACCTACAACCCACATCTTGAAACACTTCGAAAAATTATAAAAAATTCAGCCAATACTAAACAATGACCAAATACTGAAAAATGTATTTCCTGAACCTCCCCTCCTGGCATACAGACAACCACCAAACCTTCAACAACTAATTGTCCGAAGCTCCCTAAGTGAACCAACAGAAAATGGCACATCTCCATGCCTACAGAAAAGATGCAAAACATGTGCCTCATCTATGATACAGACCGTATAGTTATACCACACTGCCGACTTGAACATCACATAAAGGGATCATTTTCCTGTAGATCATCTAATGTAGTCTACCTAATTTTCTGTATGAAATGTCCTGACACTGCACTCTGTGGGAGAAACTGGACAAACACTCCGCCAGAGAATTAATTTACACAGGTTCCACATTAAACATGGCAACACAGATGTTCCTGTAGCGGCCCACTTCAACAGCCATGGACACTGTGAGAGGGACTTTAAAGTCACAGTGCTTATGGGCAACTTCAAAACACAGCAAGAGAGAAACGAATGGGAAGTTAAACTCATGCTAAAATTTAATACATTACAACATGGATTGAATAGAGACAAGAGTTTTATGGCCAGATGTGAGGATTGTTTACATCTCTCAGAATGACAGACAACCTGTCTACAGATCCACATTGTTTTGAAAAAACTCATTACAAACTTCAAAAGACTTTGTTGGACAGTTATCTTATCCAGAGATCTTGACCATACATTGTTCTTCTCTCTCTTGTTAAATTAACCCTAGCCTGAATGAATCAATTAATTTTTTACATTTAAAATTTCTCATTTAAAGATTTACCAATGTTGTTTCTTGTCCTAGAGTGTGTATATAAACACAGGGATCTCCAGT
Organism: Erpetoichthys calabaricus; assembly: GCF_900747795.2. Taxonomy (NCBI): domain Eukaryota; kingdom Metazoa; phylum Chordata; class Cladistia; order Polypteriformes; family Polypteridae; genus Erpetoichthys; species Erpetoichthys calabaricus. The sequence continues at coordinate 196,289,533 of NC_041395.2, forward strand.
TTCTGTATTACATCTTGCCTGAAGAAGGGGCCTGAGTTGCCTTGAAAGCTTGCATATTGTAATCTTTTTAGTTAGCCAATAAAAGGTGTCATTTTGCTTGGCTTTTCTCTACATTCATAATGGCTAACACGGTACAACACCCTAGTACTACTTTGTTTATGCCGGATAAGCTGTCTTTAGATTTGTCAATTGGCAGAGTGTGTGCTGAAGAGATTTCCCCTGATGGACCAGCCTCTGCAATGTCTTTGTCTGAAATTGCCACATCAGGAGTTGACGACACACCTTCGTTAGTTTGTAGTGGCTCTTTTCTGAAATAACTGAACAGTGTTGTTTTCTGAACACTTTTTTTACTCATGTTGGGGGGGGGGGGGGTGTTAATGAAAAGTACCTATGAAAAAGACTTTTGAGTGGAAAAGTAAGAGCCTGTCGGATATTCAATGCACTAGTATATGTAATGTACTACAGCAGGGCAAGATATGAACAAAAAAAGAAATGGCAGATGGGTCACTTTAACAGAACCCTCAGCAATTCAGTTACAAAACTTTTGCTCAGGACACAGTGTGTGCTGCAAGGGTTTCTGCACACTTTTTGCAATATGGATGAAGGTCCTAATATAAGAATGGCAGATGGGGGTCACTTTAACAAAACCCTCAGTATGAGCAAATATAAAAACGGCAGAGGGAGTCACTTTAACAGGAACCACAGTGAATGCTACAAGGATTTTTGCACACAGAACACACCTAATGCTTAAACAACTGTATATTTTGGTTTGCTATATATTGAACAAGAAGAGAGCACCTGTACGCTTAGCAGCACTACACAGACTGCATTGACACTGAGAACAGAGACGACACTTCCTTGACCCCCTTTTTCTAATATCTGACAGGCTGGTTCCACTAGTCCTTTTTTTTTTTTTTTTATTTTATCAGTCCTCCTCTCACCCGCCCACCTTCACATCCTCTTTGCTTGTGAACTGCCACTCCGCTTCCGCTATTAGCATGTACAGCCCCCTCTCTCCCGCCCACCTCTCCATACTCCTTGCTACTGTATTAAGCTGCTATGCCCCCGCTATTACCATGTACACCCCCCTCTCAAAAGCCCACCTCCCCATACTCTTTGCTTGTGAACTCTGTTCTGCCTCGTCCCCGCTATTAGCCTGTTCAGCATCGAGTAATCGGCAATATCTTGTCCCACGCCTCTCCCCTCATCACAATCCTGTTTCTAAAATATTTGCCCACCCGCCCGCTCGTCCCTTGCCATCTCTGCAGATCATTAGATCTGCCTGTGCCTGTAGATCTGCGGATGTCATCTCACAATGTCATGCTCAACTAAGTTAGCCGGGCGGAGCGCGTTTCAGGCGCCACACAGACTTGTTAGTTACTTAAAAATGTCCCTAGTTATTGCATCATTTGTGGTCAGCTTTCTTCAGAACTATTTATTACCTGCACCAACTCAAAGTCCATAAATCCTTACAATAGAAGTAGCACTATTGCTAAAGGCCAGAAAATTGAAATAGAAATAACTATTTTCCCTTTCATGTCTTCCTGCACTATCCTATTTTTTTTCATTGCCTGTGTGTCCTTTTTTTATTGTGTGGTAAGTGCTAACTGAAAATGTGGGCTAAAACCTCCCCAAAACCCAAGTGCCAAATCCAGCATCTCTCCTAAAACTGACCTCTGTTCTTTACTCAAGACCAGCTCACTTTTCTCCATTTTATTGCACGGAGTTCCATAGGCTGTCTTTTTAATGAACTGGTCAGTCAGGTTTCGAATTACTGAACCTAAGTGTGTGTGCTTTTTAATTACTGACTGGCCTAGCAGTGCAGTTAGGACCCTCACTCCCCTGTGCATTCCTGACTTGCTGCCTGAGCTTATAAACCTTCCTGCTGCACCATCCCCCATCCTTTGTTCTTTGGCTTGTCCTGTTTCATTCAAACCAACTCCTAAACCGGTACACTTTCTTTCCAACCCAGTCATCCTTGCACTAGCATTTTTAGACCTTTCACACACAAGCACTATAATTTATTTTATTTTCACTGTTCCTTGCTTTAATTCCACACTTTCTTCACTCAGTACCCATATGTTATTATCCATTTTATGCCCTTCATTCAACAATTGCCATCTGATTTCTTAGTCCTAAATCAAATTTCAGTGCAGCACTGGTTACCTTTCCTAACAGTGGTTAAATATCTTATTAGTGTAGCATGTTCTTTAACTCTTTTAGGGCAGATGTCGACTTTTGTCGACAGGAGGGGTTGAAGGCTAATGTCGACAAAAGTCGACATCCAGGGATAGGGGGTGACAATCAGCTGTTAATGGCGACAAATCTCACTGTCACGTCACAGGCATTCCCTCTGTGCTTGGAGGAATGCTAGACTCGTTGACTCGGCAACTAAACCTTGCGTGTGCGTGAGTTGCGAAATGTAAACAAAGGCAAGATGGCACCGACATGTGAAAAGGCAGCGAAGCAAGTGCAGAAAAGAAAACACTCGGCAGACGATGTTTTGCGCATTATCGCGGAGTCGGACTCTTGATTTTTCAGAATCGGATTTTAGTGGCAGTGATCAGGAGATCGAGCAAGAAAGTGAGAAGCAGGCATCAGCTGATCAGACACCAGCCGATGCCGCGCCAGCGGATCTGCTGCCAGTTGAGTGCTTTCGCGCAGCCGATGCATCTACGGCAAGGTTCGCATGGGATAAATACACAGACATTGATCCGTTGAGAGCCGATCTGGCTACCGGAGTTTACAAGACAGCATGGCTTGCTGTTGGACACGACAGATCACCAGCTGCTGTACTTCAGGCTGCTCTCTCCTGATGCTGCTTTTCAGCTACTGTCAGACGAGACAAACAGGTAGGCAGAGATTTTTTTGAATCGCGGGCTGCGTTTGCATCGCATTCTCATTTTTCAAAGTGGAAACCCACAACGAAAGACGAGATGAAGCGTGCTGTGGCATTACAAATAGAGATGGGACAGAACTGGTGATATAACTTCAGGAGCATTGGTCCAAACGTGTTTTGTCCCCCTGGTGGCTTAGGTACGTGCTGCTGCAAAGTTTTATTCACTTCTGTAATAAACAGAAGCAAATCCCATGGGGTGAGCCAGGCTATAATGCCATACATAAAGTTCATAAAGTTTCAGAAGATGAAAAGAGGGGACAATACGGTTTTCATGCAGGCAGAAAACTTGGTGGCAGTGGCATGGCACGATGGCAAATGGGTGACTTGTCTCTCTACAGTACACACTAACAATATATGTGAGAAAGTGCAGCAACAGACAATTGAAAAATAGGCACCAAAGCAACACATATTAAAAGGAGTGCAATGTGGCAATGACTGAAATTGGCTGCTTTGAGCGAGATCAGACTTTGCTGTGTAAAATGTATGTGATATGTATGTGAAATCATAGAGTATGCAGGCTCATACAACATGCAAGACAGTAACATTTGTCAAAAGTAAATTTTTTTGTTGATTTGATATGTTAAACAATTGCTTTGTGTTCTTTTTTAAAAATTGTTAGTTTTTGGAAAAATATTCAGCCCTGGGAGAAAAGAAACAAAAAAAAAAATTAGCCCTAAAAGAGTTAAATAATGGACAGACCTCAGAATTACCTGGAGATTGTGGTGCAGTGGAGAATAATGGAAGAAAACACCCTTTCTATATTCCTTTCCTTTCATGCATCTCATTTTCCTCACACTCGCATTCCCACTGTTTATCTGAGCACTCATCTGTCTCAGGTAAGTCACCCATCCATGTTTTAGGGTTCCAGTCAGATCCTGTTACTACTGTCCTAACTTTCACCATGGGCGGTTTTCTCTCCTTGTTTCCCCTGCTTTCACTGCTTTCCACTTTAGCAGTGGGTGTTCTACATACTAACACCACATTTTTCACACCAACTGTTACATCTCTCAAAACTTAGACATTCACACAACATTCCACAACTTTCACTTTCATCTACTTTGGTATTTTCTTTTTCATACTGATCTCCCTTATTACCAATAATACAAGATAGTAAACCTCTTATAACAGCAGCTGTCTTCTTTATACCTGATTTTTGTTTTCCTGATTTTAATCCTTCCAGCCCCCTTCCATTTTGTGGCATGCTCAGCTCAGCTTCTGCTTTCTCTACCTGCACTACAGGTTTCCATTTCCTAGTTTTAGCCTACTTGCCCCTGCCACTCCACTGGAAGATAGCTGCTTTTAATATGAATTTAGACATTTCTGAGTCCACAATGCTACTCTGATACAATTTGCCAACTTCATTATGGGTTGGCCTACTTTTGCCCCTGTAAGCAAACATACACATACATACACAACGATCCTAAATGAATAAGTACAGTATGAATGATGCATGCATGTCCCACCACTCCTTAGCACTTTAATTAGGGACTTAATACTTCCAGCACTAACAAACATGCAGGTGTCCTCGTGACACACATGACATCTCTACACTTTGTTAGTTATATTCAATTCAGCAACCAAACAATGTTTTACTTCCATCACATTTGTACACTGGGTGTCCTAAAATTCATATACATACACACACATATACTGTACATCAACAGTATTTGCAAACAGGGTGCAAAACATGATTACCCAAAATCCTGCCGGCTACCCCAATTGTTTTGTCTTGGTATTGCAATATTTTATTCTACTTTTGCCTTTTGTATTATTAATATGTAGCCTTTGTCAGAATGCCTCAAATCTCACAGACTTACCACTGTTTTATAAGGTATTGTACCATATAACTTCTCCCCACCTTCCCTTCTACATTTATAACCTCAGGCAATTAGGTATAATAAAAGACAAGTAGGAGTTAAGTTACACTTTATGAATATTACCAATAATACATTATTTAAATAATAATATGCAAAGTACATTTGAATATTGGCAACCATACAACCTGATAAATGGTGATGTGTTGTTTCAGGCGCCACACAGACTTGTTAGTTACTTAAAAATGTCTCTAGTTAAGGCATCATTTGTGGTCAGCTTTCTTCAGAACAGTCCACATGCCTGTCTCAATATGGCTGCTGAGCTGTGCTCTTCGTTGTTTTTCATCAGTTTGGTAAGAGAGAGAGAGGGTGAGGTAAAGCAAGCAAATTGATAGGATTTCTGTCCAACCCCTAGAGCCAATAGGGCGTTGTGGTACTTAAAGGCTTTTGATACAAGCCAGTTCCAAACAGCCATACTTCAGACCAATGGGGGAATAGAACACCTTCACAGCTACCCCCAAAACCATGTGTTAAGGCAGCAGTTCTCAAACTGTGGGGAAGTAACAAAAAAGGGGGTGCGAATGTTGCCATATGTGGCGTAATTTCACTATTCGTAGGAAAATTTTAAACTTGTAGTGGTGTATCGGCAGCAAAAAATATAGGAATAAATTTTATTAGGGTTTCAAAAAAATATTAGGGGGGGCGCGGTTAAAACTGTTATGAAAACTCGGGTTGCAAATACTTAAAGGTTGAGAAACACTGTATTAAGGTAAAGATTGAATTTGTGGGTTGAGAGAGAGACTTTAGCAGAGAAAAACTTGCCAAACTGGTTTGAGGCACTTCCCCCAGCCCTGTTGTAAAATTACCCAAAAAGGGGGGAAGGGGTTCTTAAACCATCAAGCCATTGCTGTTGTTATCAATAATATAACACTAATATTACATTGCTTTGTCTAAGTTGCAAATAAAGTCATACAAAATATTTATCAACTTGTATGCAAAATTTCACATCACAACGGCTACTATCTCAGATTCTGTTCAGTAATAGCTTTTTACTGTTTTTTATGCACTTGTTGACATACCTGTTTCAGATGTGACCAAATTTAAAATGGAAATAATGACTCAATATTATTTGTTTTTCAATACATTCATTTGTGTTGATTTAAAATTTGTCATTACCTGCTTCTCACTGGCCTCTGAAAATGTCTGGCCCAGCTAAATATCTTAGTTTGAAAATCTGGCCCATCTGAATTTGTAATTTAATAGCCCTGCTCTAGATCAAGGGTTCCCAAACTTTTTTCAGCCTCAGACCCCTTTACCAAAAACTTTTAAAACCGTCGACCCCCTAATTACATGCAATGGTTTTTCATATCCGCACTTGCTTTGATATGTTCGATAAGACAATGAACAGACATGTTTGTGCTACATGTATTTTCATGCATTCTTACGTGTGACTCTTTTAATGACACATTTTACCTTTTCGTTCGCAATTTTGGTATGTAATGTGTTTTTTTTTTTAAATGATTTTACTTCTTAATTAGGTACCTATTGGAATCATAGATATTTTGAAGTAACAAACAAATAGCAGTAGTAAGGGGGTCTATTTTTGCTGTCATTGACCCCCAAATTTTTTCATTGAAACTATCGACCCCTAGAAAGTTCAAATCGACCCCAGGGGGTCAATATCGACCACTTTGGGAACCCTTGCTCTAGATGCTTCTATTACAGTGTGTTAATTTAGGGTTGGTGATAAGTTTTACCAGGTCAGGTACAGTGCGTTGCCACACCCACAACACGATGAAACAGCTTGGGATCCTGGTTGGCAACCCTGCTTTTGGTATCCTTTGCTTAGTCATCAAATTTTCTGTAGACTTACGGTACAGTCCAGTAGTTCCCTGTCTAGATCTGCTTTCACCTGGACAATCCAACCTGGGTTGCACAGCTTGCATCTGTCTTTATGGTGGAAGCTGAACTTTGTCAGGTACAGAATGAAGTTGACATACACCCATCCTTGTAAAGGCTAATATACGTTTGCACTCATTCATCTATTTTTGTCATGTAACTGTGAAGCTCTCATGGCCTTGATATCCTCCTTGAATGGATCACTAATCACTGCACAGGTACTGCTGGCCCGGTGTTTCCATCAACATAAATTACAGCTATGTTTTGGAATATCTAGTTTCATAGTCAACCTCCTTCTGCCTAATGGATCATGATGAGAAATGAAATCAACTTTTCCATTTTTAATGGCTAGATTCAGTATTACTATAAGAATAAGCATCTTCCAGCACCCATCTTTTCTACCCTCCAGTGTATATCTAGTACTTGTAAAACCTCTCTGCTGAGATGTGCTGAGGCTTTGGAGGTGATGTATTGACTTAACCTCTTTAGCATTGCATTTTATTCCAAAAAACGTGTAAAGCATTGTAAATTTTTCATGCCAAAAAAAAAATGCATTTTTTTAATTAAATCTCAAAAGTATAATAATGATACAAATAATAGTAATGATGAATAAAAATAATATGAAATGACAATAACAACAAAAATAACAGTAACAATAATACTACAAATGATGCCAAAACAGTATATAATCTCAAAATGTGTGGTAAATTTTAAAGCACTGTGATCGACACAATCCAATTTCAAAGTCAGGACAATAATTGAGTGTTTCTTTTCAGATTTTTTTCCCAGATTTATCAGTTTTTGAACCGCACACTGCACAGTTGGATTCTGTTTTTTTATTTTTTTTATTTATTTATTTATTTTTTTTTTGGAGGTATATAATCAATAAAATGTCTACCAATAAGATGCTCTGAATTGATACATGATATGCCGGGTCTACCGCATCTTTTTAGCGGTATTGTGGACGGTGGATGTGTGGCAATTATTTGTTCTACAAACTGACTTGTAAAGTTTGCATGAGATATAGTTTTTGCTAGCTTTTTGTTTGTACAGTATAAGACAAATGCATTTGAAAACAAACCGCGTCAGATCGGGTGTGAATTTATACTGGCTCTGTTAGTTCGAGTCAGATCAGGAGGGGTCGGGAGAGGGACAGCGTGAACGTGACTGAGAGAATAAAACTGAAAAAAAAAAGCTAGCTAACTTTTAGAAATACCATACATTTGCAGCTGATCTGATGCTGTTCATTTTCAAATAATATTGCATTAGTGCGACAATGTTTTCTGATTTGGTACTATTCAGGTCATAAAATGATTTCTTCAAAACGTCCCATATATTTCTCATTTTTGCCCGGTGCTACGCTGACATTGTGCACCATAAGGCGTGAGCTTATTCAGTGCGAGCAGAAGCACGCAGGTGGCCGGTTGCTTGTGCTAGAACACAATTGACTTGGTGGCAATCAACGCACACGTACTGTATAAGGCATGCACGGCCAAGCACTGAGAAAAGAGTGTTCATGGCTCACCTTGCAGAGGAGCTTCGGCGTCGCTTCTTACAAGAAAAGTCTATGGATAAAGCAAAAGAGGATGCAACATCGACAAGCTTCTGTTCCAAGAGCGCCACTCCCTCCAGCCCCTTCAGTGTAATAGTAACACAGCACAGAGAGAAGTGTGTACATTGAATCAGGTACACATGTTGTAAACGTAGAAAGGATGGTCCTTGGGTGTGTGGGAACTGTTAACATTTGAATCTGATGATTGCATATAGCGTGGAACTGACCTCTCAGTACTATTCTTTCCTCTACATGCCCTGGAGTACAAAAGAAACAGTACTGTGCACCAAAATGAGGAGACTGCATGGGCAAGATGGGGGGAAAAAAAAACAAAAAAAAAAAACAACGTGGTTACTGATTACAAGCGCACAAAGGCGTGCAAATGAATATGAATAATGTTGCATCAGTGCCACAATGTTTTCCGAAATGTACTATACAGGTCATAAAATGAGTTATTCCAAATATCATATATACCTATGTCTGTTTTTTTGTCAGTGCGACTTTGACACCATGGACCATAAGGTGCATGCTAATTCAGCGTGAGCAGGAACACTCAATAAAACTGAATAAACAGGAATTCAAGTGACGGTGAGATACGAAGGCCGCAGATTCACCAGCGTTTGTGTCAGCTTTTATCCATCCAGATCAGAGAATGTCCAGTTCCATTGTCTCAAAACACCACTCATATCTACAGTTATTCCCGTTGTATCGTGATCGTGACTGAGAGAATAAAAGTGAAAAAAACCTTTTTTTTTTTTTATATACAAGTGCTATAAATTTACACCAGCTGTTACAGAAACAAATCAAATGAATTTTTTTTTTTGTATAATATATTTTATTCATTTATTAATTTTTATTGTAATCATTCCATACAAATAGATCAATTTATAACCAAACAAAATTGAAGACAAATCAAACCCCACCCCTGTGAAGGAGAGCTTAGCCAAAAGAGAATTGCTTAGGGCTTTTTATTAAGGCAACAGGGAGAAATAAATAAATATATAGGTAAATAAGAAATGGAGAAGGGAATTAAATGCGGTAATAGTTATTTCTCTTATTCTAAAATAATATTGATTAGATCCTGCCAGGTTTTGAAAAAATTTTGTACAGATCCTCTAACTGAGAATTTTATTTTTTCCAATTTCAAATAATATAAAACATCGGTTTCCCACTGACTTATCAGAGGAGAGTTAGGATTCTTCCAATTTAACAAAATAAGTCTGCGTGCCAAAAGTGTAGTGAATGCAATCACGGTTTGTTTGTCCTTCTCCACTTCAAGTCCGTCTGGAAGAACACTGAACACAGCTGTTAATGGGTTAGGAGGAATTGTGATACCAAGGCTGTCTGAAAGGCACTTAAAAATTTTGGTCCAAAATGATGTTCGCTTGGTGCAGGCCCAGAACATGTGACCCAGTGAGGCAGGAGCTTGGTTGCAGCGTTCGCAGGTTGGATCTTGCTCTGGAAACATTTTGGACAGTTTTAAGCGAGACAGATGAGCTCGATATATAATTTTTAGTTGAATAATTCTATGCTTTGCGCATATGGAGCTCGAGTGAATTCTCTGCTTTGCTACCTTCCACTCCTTTTCTGATATATTGATTAAGAGATCTTCTTCCCAATGTCCTCTTGGATCTTTGAAAGGTAGGCACTCTAATAAGATTTTATATAGTGCGGAAATGGTGTTTAATTCCTCGAAATTGAGCAGTATTTTTTCCAGCATTGTGGAGGGTGTGAGGTGGGTAAAATCGGGCAATTTCTGTTTAACAAAATTTCTAATTTGAAGATAGTGAAAGAAGTGTGTAGCTGGGAGGTTTGAATTTTGAACGTAATTGTTCAAAAGATGCAAATATGTTGTCTATATAAAGATCTCTGAGCATTTTAATCCCAAAAATTTTCCAGGTATTAAAAACTGGATATGTTTGCGAGGGTTGAAAGAGGTGGTTCTCTTGCAGAGGTGCCACAGATAAAAGATTTTTCATCTTAAAATGCTTTCTAAGTTGGTTTCATATTCTGCACAATTGGGTTATTAGTATATTTGCGATAACTTGCATTTGTTGGAGAGCAGAGCAGGGAGTATAAAGAAGTACTACAGGATTTTACTTCTATTGCAGACCAAGCCTGTGTATGTTCATATATTTGTGTCCAGGTTTTTACGGCTTGTATGTTTGCTGCCCAGTAATAAAACTGAAAATTAGGTAAAGCCATGCCACCTTCTGCCTGAGGTCTTTGTAGGGTCGCTCTTCAGATACATGGGTGTTTTGAGTTCCAAATGAATGAGGTTATTGTTGAATCTAACTGTTTAAAAAACGATTTATTGATATATATTGGAATGTTTTGAAATAAAAAAAAGTTTAGGAAGGATATTCATCTTAACGACGTTAATTCTTCCGGCTAGAGTGAGATGAAGGGTTGACCATCTATGCAAGTCTTGCTTAATTTTTTCCATACAGACGGCAAAATTTTGTTGATAAAGAGCATTATGTTTACTTGTGATATTTACCCCTAGGTATTTTTAACTGATCTGCTATGGTAAAAGGTAGGGTGTCCAATTTAATATTATATGCTTGTGAATTCACTGGAAAGAGTATACTTTTATTCAGATTAATTTTAAGACCAGATATCTTTTGAAATTCTGTTAGTGCTGTTAAAACTGCAGGGACAGTGTTTTCTGGGTCTGATATATATAAAACCATATCATCTGCATATAGAGAAATTTTCTGTTCCAGTCCTTCTCTGACAATCCCCTTTATCTGAAAAGAATTTTGGCAGTGAACCGCCAGTAGTTCAATGGCAATTGCAAACAGCAGTGATGACAAAGGACATCCTTGTCTGGTACCACGTTCTAGCTTAAAGTAGTCTGAGCAAATGTTATTAATACAAACTGAAGCTTCTGGATTGGTATACAGTAGTTTGATCCATGTACAAATATTCGGGCCAAACCCAAATTTCTCCAATGCAGTGAAAAGGTAGTTCCATTCAATCACATCAAATGCTTTTTCTGCGTCTAATGATAGTAATATCTCTGGGGTGTTTTGATTTTGCTGGTGAATATATGACATTAAACAAGCGTCGGAGATTGGAAGATAGGTGTCGGCCTTTAATAAATCCAGTTTGATCCTGTGGTATTACCGAGGGCAGCACTTTCTCCATCCTTCTAGCTAGAATTTTTGAGAGTATCTTAACATCATTATTCAGGAGTGAAATTGGTCTGTATGATGCACATTGTATCAAGTCCTTATTTTGTTTAGGAAAGACGGTGATTAATGCTTGACGAAATGTTTGAGGTAGTATTTGGTTGTCTCTAGCTTCTGTGAATGTTGCCAATAAGAGGGGAGCTAGCTGAGTGGAGAATTTCTTATAAAATTCTACGGGGTAACCATCAGGGCCTGCTGATTTCCCGCTTTGAAGTGACTTTATAGCATCTAGTAATTCTGTTAGCGTCAGAGGTTTATCCAGTTCCTCAGCACTTAAAGCATCTAATTGTGGTGTCTGTAATGTATCCAGAAATGCATTAGATTGTGTGTTGTCCTCTTTGAGCTCAGTAGAATATAAGGATTTATAATAATCTCTAAATGCGTGCATTATATTTTTATGGTCAATAATGTCTTCTCCATTCGTGTTGGTGATTACTGGTATTGCATTGCAAACTTCTTGTTTGTGAATTTGTTGAGCTAAAAGCTTATTAGCTTTTACTCCGTGTTCATAGTAATGATGTCTAGACTTATAAATAAGTTGTTCAGTTTCTTTAGTTGTTAAGATGTTACGTTCTGTATGTAGGGCCTGCCTTTTCCTGTGGAGAGCTTCACATGGACGCCTGGCTTATTCTTCATCTATTCTAGTAATTTTGTTTCTTAGCTCTGACACTTTCTTGGTTTCTAATTTATTTCTGTAGGAAAGATATGAAATAATCTGTCCTTAAGAAGGCCTTTAGAGTTTCCCAGAGTGTTCCTGCAGAAACCTCTGTGGGCATGTTTGTCTCTAGGAAGAAGCTGATTTGTTTGGATATAAATTCTGTGCATTTCTCGTCTGCCAATAGAAGAGGGTTAAGGCGCCATCTACGAGGTGAGTGTGAGGGGCTTAATGATTTTAGCTCCAAGACTAGAGGGGCATGGTCGGAGATAACAATTGTGTTGAATTTGCATGATTTAATCGTAGGCAGGAAATTATTATCTATAAAAAAAATAATCAATTCTTGAGTAGCTATAATGCACTGGTGAATAGAACGAATATGTTCTTGAGTTTGGGTTAAGAAACCTCCAGGGGTCTGATAAGCTGTGGTCATTTAAAAACTGTGTAATTGTCTTTGCAGTATTAGATGTCGTCCCCCCTGTCACAGGAGTCCTATCTAAAAGTGGATTTAAAACACAAAGTCCCCAGCCATTATAATTTTATGAGTGTTCACATTGGGAATGGATGCAAATAGATTTTGCATGAATTCCTTATCATTGACATTGGTGCATAAACATTTATCAAAATCATTTTACTGTTATATAAGTTGCCCATGACCATCACATATCTCCCTTCAGTGTCCGATACTACATCTGATGCTACAAATGGAACTGTGCTGTGTATGAGAATTCCCACCCCTCTAGTTTTCTTTGTAAAGCTAGAATGGAACATTTGGCCAGTCCAGTTTTTTTTGTAGTCTGAACTGATCCTTGCTTAGTAAGTGGGTCTCCTGTAAAAATACTATTTTAGCATTTAAGCCTGTTAGGTGAGAGCATACTTTCTTTCTCTTTAATTCGTGATTCAGGCCTTTAACATTCCAGCTCACAAAGTTAACTGTCCCATCATGGAGACATTGATTCTGAGTTTTTAATGTCATTTTATAGTCTTAACTGGTAGTGAGGCAGTTAATCCTAATTTCAAAATTCCCCATGAGTTATTTTTTGATATTTATAGTTCTAGGGATTAGAAGAATAGATTAAATATAGCCTGCTCTCCTTCTCTCCCCCCTTTATCCCCCCACCCCCCCCCACATTTTGCCTCCCCACTAGGGGTGGGTGGTATGACCAAAATTCTATATCACGGTATTTTTCTAAATTATCCCGGTTTCACGGTATTCGATGGTATTTCTTTCCCCATGCATGAGTGGATGTTAACCACATTTTCCACTGCAATTACTGGCTAAGAATAACCTATTCCACTGTCAAGAGTATTGTACATTGTACAAAAGAAAAACATTTTAATGTGCACACAAGTATTAATACAGTTTTGCATTGCCCCATAAAGTGATAGTTTTCAAGGGGGTGGCACTAATGGAGAAGGTATCACATTGCATGACAGATGCAGTCAAAATATAGAACCTTTTTATTGAACAAATTTTGCAAAAACAAACTATAATTTTCACAACATATTTTCAACCATACAAAGAGGCATTCAGAATTAGTAAAATATCCAGAAGTGCTTGTCAAAAATTGTATTGCACCGAATATGTCTTAGAAAAGGAATAAATAGTAAATATTTTTTGTAAACCAACTACACTTTCTGTTAATGTTAACAATCTCTGTCCACTGACACGTTAAAGTGACTTTTTAAACAACTTTTATCATCATTAAACTGCATAATATTTAAACTAATAAATAATAACAATAAAATAAATAATAGTATTATTACTGATAGTTGCACTATTACTTCAAGACTTCAAGCCCATATGCATTACACAGTATTCACCAAATTAAAATAAAATAAAACAAGTGCAACTTGGTGATGACATCTTTACCAGCTGAACCATAATTTAGGCAAACTGCATTAATATGGACCTTGCTTCAAGCTAAGTTATACTGGGAAGAAAAAAAACAAACTATATGTCGAGAACAAAGTCAACATTTCCACTTTATTCTCATAGTTTACTTCATAATTAAAGTAGAATGTCGTAAACTAAACTTCCTCCTAAAATCAATGTTTAATCAATTACTTAATATATCCCGTCATAAATTAATGCAGCACATTAATTGCTTTGTGTTACGTTCCCCGACCCAGTGGTTAATCACTATGCTTCTTAAACTGACTTCCTCCGCACTAAGAGAAGACAGCGATCACCATACAGAATCCATTCACTTCATGATATTCCTGCTTTCTGAAAATTTTAGAATGCTAAGATAAATACTTGATATCATTTTCATGATGAAATGCATTAAAGCATGTATTACAAATGCACGGTAGTGAGGCGGTAGTGCTGCTCCCTCACAGTAAGGGGTCCCCAGGTGTATGTTCAGTGTAGAGAACTTTATGGCAGGTGTGACGAGGCTCCAAAAAACTGGATGTATGAATAGCTATCGCACACGTTTAACTTAAATATTGTGTAAATGTTGGGTTTGTGATCTGCTGGTTGGAGACACGAACACAGAATTCAATGCATGTTCTTCTGAGCGGGCTATCTTTATTGCATGCATGCTGTCTCTATCTGACGTACCAAAACCCCAGTTCCTATCCTTCCTTTTTCTTTCACCACATAACCAATCACCACACGATAAACGTCTTTGTGAAATTAAAACTAATTATAAACTTAGCCCACGGAGTGTTCAGAACTTTAAAAATATCTTCGTTATACATGTTTAATTATGCCATCCATTCAGAGTTGCACCCATCTCTGAACGAGTCGCCAGCACATCGCAGGATGAATACAAGCAAAACATACACTAGCAGGGTCAATATAGCACAACAAAACCCCACATCCTACATGACTTTGAAAGGAAACTGAAGCACGCCGAGTAAACCCACCAGAAAAACATGCAAATGCAAGGCAGGCACGCCGCCGTGCCCCCATATGATTAATGCATGCTTTAATGCATTTCACCATGAAAATTATATTAAGTATTTATCTTAGCATTCTAAATGTTCAGAGAGCAGGAAGATCATGAAGTGAATGTATTCTGTGCGGCGATTGCTGCCGGCGCCTCCTCTTAGTGCAAGAAGAAGTCAGTTTAAGAATCACTTAACACAAAGCATTTAATGTGCTATATAACTTATGATGGGGTTTGAGAAAATCTAGTAAATTAAATATTCATTTTACGATGAAGTTTAGTTTACGATGTTCTACTTTAATGACAAATTACGAGAATAAAGTCAACATGTCGACACACTATTACACAGTACCCAGGTACATTACACTGTATTGAAAACAAATAAAACAAGTACAACTTGGCTTGCAGTATTATCCAGTAGTATAGAAACAGTATTTACACATCTGACCTTTTAAAACTAAAGTATCTCCAGGCGACGGACGTGACTCCTTTTTTTCGGCAAAAGTTCTTCTGTTCATCATGTTCAATTTTATCATCGGCTTCAGTTTCGGAATGCTCTCTGTCCATTTTCACTGCGCAGCATACCTATGCTACCTCCCACAATTTGGTGGTGTAGCAGTGAAAAAGAGCCCTAGTGCAACAAATCTGTGTTTAGCGGTGTAGCAGTGAAAAAGGTCCCCACTTGAACAGTTTCCCGCTGCGCCACGTTCCGAACGTCATTTAGGCAAATTAAACTGGTGTTGCGGTATAAGAAAAATCCATATCATAAAAAAAATAAAAAAAGGTTTTCGGTATGAACCGGTATACCGCCCAGCACTACTCCCCACATAAGGCTTGATCCCACTTCACGATGTCCCAGTCCTCAGACATACAAAGAGACAGAGCACATCCAAAACAAAACAAACCCCACCCTGCAGCAGTGTTAGAGAATTAAAAGAATCTTCAGCAATTTTAAGATATTAAGATAAAAAAAGAATGAACCCTGGGAATGATTTTAAAAAGTAGTCTAGGATAAACATGGTAATTCCTAATGCAATAGTATAATGTAATAGTATAAATGTAATAGTAATGTAATAGTAGAAATAGCAATAAACCAAGAATATGATGTTAAACAGTCTACTTTAAGGTAGTAAAAAAAAAACAAAAAAAAAAAAACATCCTACTTTAATTACTTCCACACTCACGTCTAAAACTATAATTAAGAAATAAACATATAATGTCAAAGTAAAGAAAAAGATGTATAATTATAATACGTAGTAAAAAAAAAACAAAAAAAAAAAACAAATCCTACTTTAATTACTTCCACACTTCCACACTCACGTCTAAAACTATAATTAAGAAATAAACATATAATGTCAAAGTAAAGAAAAAGATGTATAATTATAATACCAGTCTCTTTAAAATTGGATCCGAGAGCAGATGATAGGTCCTTCCCATGCCTTGATAGAATACGGCTCCTTATTAACTTTCAAAAGAGTGTCGGAAACAGCTTCTTTAGTTTCTTTTCAGCTTCTTCCTTGCTTGAAAAAATATAATATTGATCTTGAACTTCCACTTTCAGTTTGGCGGGATACAAGAGGCTGTATTTGATATCAGCTTTCTGTAGCAACATTTCAATGTCAAAGTAGGCTGCATTTTGCAGTTGTTAATGGTGAGAAGTCGGGGAAAATACGAATAAGATTATTTTCAAATATAATGTCTTGCTTGTGTCTGAGAAGTGCCATCACATCAAGCTTACATCGTAGTCGCTCGAAGCGGACAATAAAAAAACCTAGGTTTAAAGGTACTTGATCTGTATGTGCGATAAGCAGCTGCTATCTCAATGTCGAGTTTACATCCTGCAGGGCCTTTTCTAGTCTCGAATGATCCTCAGAAATCTGCGATCCATCGCGACCTGTATTGCTTGCACCTTCGCTCCCATTTTCACTCTCAACTGGAAAAGATGCAATGGAGCGGGGTCCTGGGAAATCTGCGCATTCGTCTGCTTGTTCCAAGTCAGTCTCCGAGAGGCCATACCTTGCACTCGGGCCGGATGTCTGTCCAGACTTTGAAGCAGCTTTAAGTTTCTTTTCTGGTTCTTTCTGACTTTTCTTCTTGTTACTCATGCTTGTATATTGTAGTGGAAGTTCCTTGGTCGGGTTAAATACAGGATACCTCTAAATAATATGAAATACGTGGGAAAATAAAGCCGCTGCTAGCGGAGCTCTGCTTCAGACGTCCATCTCCTATAATGGACGAGACCAACCATTTTTTGTATAATATTAACAATAAGAGCAGCTCACTACTCAAAATGGTAAATTTGCTGGGGAGCTGGTTTTGAACTCAAGACCTCCGGATTATAAGTCGGCAGTTCATATTTGGCCATCAGCCTTCACACATTATACAGTTCATGTCTACATTTTGTCATATTTTACTAAAACATGAAAAACGTTTTGTTTTAATGATGTGTTTACATAGATTGTTGTAGACACAAAACACACATCAAATTATTTCCCCTTACAATTCTGGGTAGCTCACTCCCAGATAATCAATCAAGGCAGGAACTGGGAGAACGTCTTGCCCATTCTGAGGCGGTGAGGGGATGGTATAGCAGGCTGCTTGCTGCTTGGGCTTATCGACACATTTAGAAGACAAAAAACGGTGACGGAGAGGTGCGAAGGGATTTTAGGTGGGCCGGATTTACAAGTTTTTTCGTTGGCTCTGGTAATTTTAGTGTTAAGTAAAAAATAAGAGGAGCACAAAGTTAGGAAAACATGCAGAGTAAAACAAATTTAACCTCATAGAAGAACCAACAGCAGGCAGTTGAGGGGGTGAAGATTACAGCAGCTTAAGGGGCCAAAAGGTATAAAAATAACTGTAGCAGTTTTTTAATCTAATTTCTTTGGCTTAATTTTTTTTTAGTTTTACCATTTAAGTCAAATCATATAATTTTAATTAATTGAAGATAAAAAAAAATTAAGGCAGTTTTAGTAATCCTATCTCAGATTTTAATCATGAGGCCAAAGCAATGCAAGTCATATTGGATGATGGCTAGGAGTAGGCAGTCTTCTATGATAACTACATTTGCAGGAGATGTCAGCTGATCCAGCTCCTTGAGCTCAGGGTTGCTGAACTGGAGGAGGAGTTGGCTGGCCTGCATTGTAGTAGATTATTGGCAGACCTGGCCTAGGTGTCCTTTAAAGAGAGAGAGTGTACACCCCTAAGGTGGCACAGGAGGAGATTCCACACCAGACAGGTAGAGACAGGTGAGTCACATTCTCAAGGCAAAGTGTGCAACTGTCTTAGGGTATCAACCCAGGAACTGGAAGTGTCCAACTGTTTTCAGGTCCTTGTGGAGCTGGATGGTGTTTCTGAAGATTCTGTGGTGGTAGGTAGGGATAAGGAGCCCCAACGGGCCACCTCAAAAATGGTTCCCAGAAAGTGAGAGTTGGTGATAGTTGGTGACTGAAGCATGGGTTTGCTACAGAGGCACAGTGTCTTGCATGGTGTGTTGCCTTCCGGGTGCACAGGTGGGAGATCTCACTGGTGATTAGATGGCTTAACATGTGGCTTAAATCTTGGTATAGGGTGGAAGGGTATAAGGTTATGGAACACTGGGTCTCCTTTTGGAACAGATGAGACCTGTTCTGCTGCAACAAGTACATCTGAACTGCAGGGGCACCAATGTGTTGGGGAGGTGTATGAGTTGGTTAGTTAAAGATTGTTTAAACTAAAGTATGGAGGGGCAGAGACTTTAGGACAGGCCAGGTTTAGAACTATACATGGAGGAACAGACAATAGTGTAAAAATAAAAATGCATAGTAATGTAAATAATAACCCAACATTTAAGTATAAAAGTAAAATGAGTAACACATTAAAAATAACTTGCCTTAATGCTAGAGGTATCACAAATAAAACAAGTGAGTTGGAGTTGTATATAGAGGAACATAATTATGATACGAGGGATGTTCAAAAAGTTTCCACACTTTTTTATATTTTCATTGGAAGTGAAGGCGGGAGGAGTAGTAATTGGGCATTAAAAAGTTGGTACGATGCTGAGTAAATTGCATTGCAAACGAAGGTGACAATTTAGAAAGGTGATGTAATTTGTTTTTAGTGAGGAGTCAAACAAAATGACACTTCTTCAGGCAAGATGTAATACAGAAACTGGAGTTCCCTGTGTTTTATATACACACTAGGACAAATAGCAACATTGGAAAACCTTTTTTAGTGAGACATCTTAAATGTAAAAAATTAATAGACTTCTTCAGGGTTTAGCAAGAGAGGAGAACAATGTATGGTCAAGATCATTGGATAAAATAACTGTCCAACAAAGTCTTTTGAAGTTTGATGATTTTTTCAAAACAATGTGGGTCAGTAGACGGGTTGTCTGTGTCAGTCCAGATATGCAAATAAACAGAGTTTAAAAAAAAAAAAAAAAAGTGCAGAAACTTTTTGAAAGTCCCTTGTATTATAACAATAACGGAAACCTGGCTAAATAACGATGGAGATGAGTGTAACATAGAGGAATGCACATTTTTAGGAAGGATAGATAGAAAAGGAGGTGTGGTTGCTGTTTATGTCAAAAAGAATTTAAACACAAGTCCTCTTCACTTGAATGATGAGCCTCATCTTAGTGAGGACATGTAGCTTTTCCTGGAAGGCATTAGGGAAAGAGGTCTTATTTTAGGACTGTGTTATAGACCGCCCAATGCAGATAGTAATTTCAACACATCTTTTTAGTAACATTAAAAAGGCAAATTTTAAAGGAGGATATTATAGTCATGGGGGACTTTAACTACCCGAATATTAACTGGGATAACCTTGCAAATAGCGGATCACAAGAGCTGGAGTTATTGAGAAGTAATCAGTGACTGTTTTTTTAACTAAGTATATTAAAGCATCAATGTGGGGTGAAGCCCGTCTGGATTTAGTATTTGTAATTATCAGGATAGAATTGAAGGTGTAGAGGTGATTGAACCACTAGGTTCAAGTGACCGTAATGTCATGCAGTGCTCAGTGTTTTGGAAGAGTGCAGATACAAAGACCTAAACCTGTTACGTTTAACCCAAAGAGATTCTTTCAGTATTTCAGTAAAAGAACAGTTAAGAAGGAGGTGAAGTGCATCATGAATTGAAAAGGGTAAGTAAAAAATACAGATCGTGAAATAGCAGATTCTCTCAGCTCACATTTTTCTGAGGTTTTCATGAGTGAGGAAGTGGATAACTTCCCAGCGGTAAAAGGGTCTACTAAGGAGGTACTTGGTGTTGGAAATTGTAGAGGGAGAAGCACTGCTTAGATTAAATAGGCTGAAATCAAACAAACTTCCAGGACCAGATAATATTTACCCTTGAGTTCTTAAGGAGGTTAGTGAGTTACATATATTAATCCTTGACACATTTTTAGGGAGTCGCTGCAAGCTGGGGAATTCCAAAGGACTGGAAAAAAGGATGGTCAGACAGATCCAAGCAACTATAGGCCAGTAAGCTTAACGTGTATCACAGAAAAATTAATGGAAGGAATTATTAAGGATAAGATTGAGCAACACATGGCATAAACAGACGTTTTACTGAACAGTAAGCAAAGGTTCAGAAGAGGACGGTCCTGTTTTACGAATATGCTGGAATTGTTTAAGGAAGCAACCAAAGGGTATGATGAAAGTAGAGTATGTAATATTTATCTGGACTTTCAGAATGCATTTGATAAGGTGCCACATGAGAGGTTGGGTATCAAACTAAAAGAAGTGGGAGTTCTGGGTAATGTTCACAGCTGGGTAAAAAATTGGCACAGGAAGCAGAGGATTATGGTGCAAGGAGCCTTATTAGAATTGGCTGATGTTAAGAGTGGTTCTTCACAGGTGTCGGTGCTAGGGTCAATGCTGTTTTTAGTATATATAAATGATTTGGATAGAAATATAAGTAACAAGCTAATTAAGTTTTTGCACATGAAACCAAGATAGGTACATTGACAGACAATCTGGAATCCATTGAATTTTAAGAGACAGGAATCTGTATGTTCACCTATTGTAGTTCTGGGAGAGGAGGTAGAAATAGTGAATGAATATAAATACTTAGGAACTTACCTAGATAACAATCTTAACTGGAATACAAATACAAAAAAATTATTTTCTAAGTGCAACCAGCGCTTATTTCTCCTCCATAAACTCAAACTATTTAAAGTAGACAAGGACCACATGTTGTCCTTCTATCGTAGTATGATCCAGTCCATGATCACTTTCAGTTTCATTGCCTGGTTTAATAGTCTGACAAACCAAAACTCAAAAAAGCTCCAGCAGATTACGAAGTATGCAGCTAAAGTTATTGGGGCTGATGTAGATGATTTGACTAGTGTGTGTCAGAGGGCAATGCTAAAGAAACTGGAAATCATCTCAACTGATGACAGACATCCATTACATGTAGAACTAAACTTCAGTAAATCAGGAAGGATAGTTGCTTTGAAAACCCACACAAATCGCTCCAGAAACTCCTTTCTTCCTAGTGCCATACGACTTTTCAATAAGAAATATCGGAGATAATGTTTAAGGTTTTGATATATATCCTGTTACCTTTTTTTTTTTTTTTTTGGTATAGATATGTTTTATCTAACTGCCTTACCTTAACCTTTCTTATTTCTATTTGTATGTTTTATTTCATTCTGTCTGTTACTTGTTATTAGATGCAACTGAGAAGGCAAATTTCATGTTTTCCTGTGTAAACATGACTAAATAAAGAAACCTAACCTAAACTAACCTAATTATTACAGAGGGTATTGAACAGCATACAGGCTTGGGCAGATTTGTGGCAGATGAAATTTGATTTCAGTAAATGTAAAGTATTACACATAGGAAATAAAAATGTTCGGTCCGAATACACAATGTCAGGTCTGAAAATCAAGAGTTCACCTTATGAGAAGGATTTAGGAGTCATAGTGTGCTCTACACTATCAACTTCCAGACAGTGTTTAGAAGTCATTATAGGTTATGGCTTATAGTTTATAAAGTCATTATATGGCATGATGTGTAGAATACTGTACAAGTACAAGGAAGTTATGTTCAAGCTTTATAATACACTGGTGAGGCCTCATCTGGGGTATTGGGTAGACTTTTGGATTCCAGGTTACAAAAGGGACATAGCAGTACTAGAAAAAGTCCAAATAGAGTGTTTAGGCTAATTCCAGCGCTACAGGGGATAAATTATGAAGAAAGATTAAATGAGCTGAGCATTTGTCAGCTTTTGCAAAAGAAGATTAAGAGGAAACTAGGGGGATTCCCCTGCCAACGCCCATGTGGACGTTGTGCACTAGCCTCTTTGTGGTTCTGCCACTTGCGTATGGGGATGCTGATGTACAATTTAAACAGGTTTTTATTTTCATGGGAATTGTTACATATGCCTCAACACAACATATAACTGCCCGTGATTGAATTTTGTTTCTTTCTCTCTATTAAATAAAATGACTTTTTCAAATGTTTGGCTCTGAGATTTGTTAATTGTCTTTGTAAAAGCTATTCTAACAGAAAACTGTAAACATTTTAATATGAATGGCATATCAAGATCTCGTTTGTTGTCTAATGATAGACAAGTAAGTTAGGCGCCACCATGAGTGGCAGCTTTTCCAGCAGCTCCGTGTAGGACTTTATCTTCTTTATCTTTCTACCTTTTTCTCTATCTCTCCGATCACTCCTACCACTTTCTTTTATGTGGACTCTTTTCCTGTACACTTTTTACTACTTGGACAGGGATTTTTACACGCCGAGACTAGTCTATTCAGGTAGTCAACATCTAGCGCTGAGAACAAAAGCTTGTGCCGGTGTGGTTCCCTATTTACCTGACGAGGTAAGAAGGTCGTATCGTGGCAGCAGAGCCAGCGCTAAACTAAAGGCTAATTGGCTAGAGAGGAAGTGGCGATACAAGCCAAAGGCGAAGGAGCAGTACAGGAGAAAGCTGGTGCAGGAGTTGCAGAATAACAGCATGAAGGAAGTGTGGGATAGGATGAAGATCATCACTGGCTGCAGCTCGAAGTGGGGTGCCTCCCTTGAGAGAGACAGGGATAAAGCAAACCTGATGAACAACTTTTTTAGCAGGTTTGACCACCCTGATCCACTCTCACTCTAACCTCAGAGTACTGCATCCTCCACCCATCCTTCTGCTGATACCAGCATAGGAGAGATTTTTCTCCCATCCACAATTACAGCAGCCCAGGTAAGCAGAGAGCCGAGGAGACTTCGTGCCAGCAAAGCAGTGGGTCCAGATGGAGTATCGCCACAACTGTTGAAGGCCTGTGCGTTGGAGCTGGGGAGTCCTCTACAGCGCATCTTCAACCTGAGCCTGGAACAGGGGAGAGTCCCGAGGCTTTGGAAAACATTTTGCATCACCCCAGTCCAAAGGTATCGCGTCCTGGTGAGCTGAATGACTTCAGGACTGTCGCCCTGACGTCACATGTGATGAAGACCATGGAGCGGCTGCTGCTTCACCACCTGAGGCCACAGGTCCACCACGCCCTCGACCCTCTGCAGTTCGCATACCAGGAGAAGGTGGGAGCGGAGGATGCCATCATCTACATGCTACACTGATCCCTCTCCCACTTGGACAGAGGCAGTGGTGCAGTGCAGTAAGAATTATGTTTCTGGACTTCTCTAGTGCCTTCAACACCATCCAACCTCAGCTCCTTAGGGACAAGCTGACAGAGATGGGAGTAGATTCATCCCTGGTTGCATGGATCATGGACTATCTTACAGGCAGACCTCAGTATGTGTGTCTCGGGAACTGCAGGTCTGACATTGTGGTCAGCAGTACAGGTGCGCCGCAGTGGACTGTGCTTTCTTGGTCCCGTTCAGCCTGTATACATCGGACTTCCAATACAACTCGGAGTCCTGCCACATGCAAAAGTTCGCTGACGACACTGCTATCCTGGGCTGCATCAGGAGTGGGCAGGAGGAGGAGTAGTATAGGAACCTAATCAAGGACTTTGTTAAATGGTGTGACTCAA
>NC_041395.2:196318406-196380906 GCF_900747795.2 Erpetoichthys calabaricus
GTGTTTACTTGTGTTATATTTGACTAATGGTTAAATGTGTTTGATGATCAGAAACATTTTGTGTGACAAACATGCAAAAGAATAAGAAATCAGGAAGGGGGCAAATAGTTTTTCACACCACTGTGTATATATATATATATATATATATATATATATATACAGTGGTGTGAAAAACTATTTGCCCCCTTCCTGATTTCTTATTCTTTTGCATGTTTGTCACACAAAATGTTTCTGATCATCAAACACATTTAACCATTAGTCAAATATAACACAAGTAAACACAAAATGCAGTTTGTAAATGGTGGTTTTTATTATTTAGGGAGAAAAAAAAATCCAAACCTACATGGCCCTGTGTGAAAAAGTAATTGCCCCCTTGTTAAAAAATAACCTAACTGTGGTGTATCACACCTCAGTTCAATTTCCGTAGCCACCCCCAGGCCTGATTACTGCCACACCTGTTTCAATCAAGAAATCACTTAAATAGGAGCTGCCTGACACAGAGAAGTAGACCAAAAGCACCTCAAAAGCTAGACATCATGCCAAGATCCAAAGAAATTCAGGAACAAATGAGAACAGAAGTAATTGAGATCTATCAGTCTGGTAAAGGTTATAAAGCCGTTTCTAAAGCTTTGGGACTCCCGCGAACCACAGTGAGAGCCATTATCCACAAATGGCAAAAACATGGAACAGTGGTGAACCTTCCCAGGAGTGGCCGGCCGACCAAAATTACCCCAAGAGCGCAGAGACGACTCATCCGAGAGGTCACAAAAGACCCCAGGACAACGTCTAAAGAACTGCAGGCCTCACTTGCCTCAATTAAGGTCAGTGTTCACGACTCCACCATAAGAAAGAGACTGGGCAAAAACGACCTGCATGGCAGATTTCCAAGACGCAAACCACGTTAAGCAAAAAGAACATTAGGGCTCGTCTCAATTTTGCTAAGAAACATCTCAATGATTGCCAAGACTTTTGGGAAAATACCTTGTGGACTGATGAGTCAAAAGTTGAACTTTTTGGAAGGCAAATGTCCCGTTACATCTGGCGTAAAAGGAACACAGCATTTCAGAAAAAGAACATCATACCAACAGTAAAATATGGTGGTGGTAGTGTGATGGTCTGGGGTTGTTTTGCTGCTTCAGGACCTGGAAGGCTTGCTGTGATAGATGGAACCATGAATTCTACTGTCTACCAAAAAATCCTGAAGGAGAATGTCCGGCCATCTGTTCGTCAACTCAAGCTGAAGCGATCTTGGGTGCTGCAACAGGACAATGACCCAAAACACACCAGCAAATCCACCTCTAAATGGCTGAAGAAAAACAAAATGAAGACTTTGGAGTGGCCTAGTCAAAGTCCTGACCTGAATCCAATTGAGATGCTATGGCATGACCTTAAAAAGGCGGTTCATGCTAGAAAACCCTCAAATAAAGCTGAATTACAACAATTTTGCGAAGATGAGTGGGCCAAAATTCCTCCAGAGCGCTGTAAAAGACTCATTGCAAGTTATCGCAAACGCTTGATTGCAGTTATTGCTGCTAAGGGTGGCCCAACCAGTTATTAGGTTCAGGGGGCAATTACTTTTTCACACAGGGCCATGTAGGTTTGGATTTTTTTTCTCCCTAAATAATAAAAACCACCATTTACAAACTGCATTTTGTGTTTACTTGTGTTATATTTGACTAATGGTTAAATGTGTTTGATGATCAGAAACATTTTGTGTGACAAACATGCAAAAGAATAAGAAATCAGGAAGGGGGCAAATAGTTTTTCACACCACTGTATATATATGTCTATCTATATATATCTATATATATCTATATACAGGTACTTGTCGACTTACGACCGCGATTGGTTCCGACTGACTGGTTGTAAGTTGATCTGGACGTAAGTCAGCCTATGTTAATTTAAGGTAAGAATATTAGACTGGGTAATAATATTGTAATCATCTTAAAGTAATATTTTATCAACATTTTCTTACTTTCTAAGACAAACACAGCATACTACAGTACAATTTGTTTAATATGTGGAAAACGTACAAAACAGGAAATACTGTACTGTACATTTAATTCCTGGCACCACTGGTGCTTGGCTGCGGGTTGTCGATATCGCCTTCATCAGATCAGGCGAGGCTGCGGACGGGGTGATGGGAGGAGTTTCTCTTTTCATAAACATAGTGAGCTTCGTCTGAATTGTTTGTTTTTTTTTCTCTTCATAAATTTCGCAATAAGGACGAAATGTGTTGCGTGCCATCCGTTCAATACTCGCAAATCGTTCAATATTTGGGTCCATTTTTTCAAAATGAGCGAGGAGTTTATTCAGTAGAGATAAATCTTCTGACAATCCCTTTGTGGTGAACATTGTTTGTGGCACCTCCTCCTCTTCGTCTTACTCCAATTCTCTTGTTTCTTCTTCCGCCACTCTTTCTTCTTCCAATTCTATCAGCTCTTCATTCATAAGTTCACCTGATTCCCGGTCTAGCAACTCCTCGACATCTTCCATTTCACATTCCAATGAAAGGTCTTTTGACAGTTTCACTATTTCGTCACGAATCTCATCAAGTTCTTGTTCACTGTTAAATCCAGCAAAAGTATTTACATAACGCTTAACACACTTCTTCCATACGCCATTCATACACTGTGAGTCGACATTTCTTGCGGGGAGGGCTTCTGTTTTCTCTGATCTGAGTTCACCTCTGTTATAGCGCGTCTTTATTTGAAAAGAGCAGTGTCATATCGGGGCGAGTGTGAACGCTAACTTTGACAAGCACTATAAATTTACAGCGGTTGTTACAGACGTAAATCAAATGTATGTTTTTATTGTATAATATTAACAATAACAGCAGCTCTCTACTCAAAGCGGTAAACTCGAGAAGCTGCTAGCATCGAACCCAGAAGCTCTTGATTGGGAGTCAGCAGTTGTGTGTGGGAACTGTTAACATTTGAATGTGATGATTGAATATAAAACTTGTGCACGAACGAGACTGGGATAACTGTGGATGTGGATGTGAGTGGTGTGTGTGACTGAGAATGACTGGTGTGAAGCCTGAAGTCCAAATATCAAATAAACACTTTCACAAGTACAAGTATAACAGAACAAGTGCGCTTTTATTCAAGAAGAAAAAAGAAAGCAGGTTGCGGTAAGCAGTTGATGCGACTGCTTGCGTAGTGCAATCCTAAGAACTGCCCAATCAAGAGCTTCTGGGTTTGATGCTGGCAGCTTCTCAAGTTTGCCGTTTTGAGTAGAAAGCTGCTATTAGTGTTAATATTATAGGGTTATATGTTAGGGTTATATTATTATCGAAAATTGCCAAAACAACAAGACACAAACACACGTGGGGCAACACTGCTGCGTATATTTTTACTGCTGCGTAGCGAGACTTGAGAGTGCGGGAAACTGGCGCTGCCAACAGCTGGCAGGGGAAACAGTCAAACGTGTCGTAAAGTCGAACAGTCGTAACTTGCATAGGTCGTATGTCGACGAGTACCTGTATATCTATATATATATCTATATATATATCTATATATATATATCTATATATATATCTATATATATATATCTATATATATATCTATATATATATCTATATATCTATCTATCTATATATAATATATATATATATATATTATATATATATATATATATATATATATATATATCTATATATATATATATATATATATCTATATATCTATCTATATATATATATATATATATATATATATATATATATATCTATATATATATATATATATCTATATATCTATCTATATATATATATATATATATATATATCTATATATATATATCTATCTATATGTATATATATATCTATATATATATATCTATCTATATGTATATATATATCTATATATATATCTATCTATATGTATATATATGTATATATATATCTATATATATATCTATATATATATATATCTATCTTGTGTATTGCACCTTTTGACTCTGGAGGACGATATTTCGTCCCACTGTGTACTGTAAGTATATAGTTAGGATGACAATAAAGCTCCACTTGACTTGACTTGACTAATGAGTATCATTGGTTTATAAGGTTTTTATTGTCATTTTGTATAGAATTGTGAAATCAGTGAAATTCCTGTTTGTACAGTATGATACAACACTCTCTGACACTTTTATTAGTGATTATAACTAATTTGTCATAACCTAGCAGTATTCTTGGAGTATTCATGGCCATTATCCTATCATGAAGCAAAAAACTGCTGCAGAAACCTATAATGGTGTCCAGTATTGGCTGCAGTATTTAGAAACTTGTGCCAGTTTCAGGCCTAGTAAGTGAGATGATATGAATGCCATTGTGAAATTTTCTAAAGCCATTAGAC
This sequence comes from Erpetoichthys calabaricus, assembly GCF_900747795.2. NCBI lineage: Eukaryota > Metazoa > Chordata > Cladistia > Polypteriformes > Polypteridae > Erpetoichthys > Erpetoichthys calabaricus. Next base: position 196,322,762 of record NC_041395.2, read on the forward strand.
TTGCTTTATTTTCCATGGGAGTATATTCACTTGACTGTTTATGGTGAACTACCTAGTTATGCCACAAAGATTCTGTGAATATGGCAAATACTATTTAAACTCTGGGTGACACAAAGTAGACATGTCATGAGTTTTGTCACTATAGAGTGACAGTTTTTCTGGACACACTTGTTTCTTGTTATGGGTTAATGGGTTTTGACGTTGGTTGTTTTCTATTACAATGTAATTGGGATCGAGTAACTTAGTAATGCTCTAAAATGTTTTTTTTTTTTTTTTTTTTTTTGAAATACTATAGGTCTAAGAGTGTCAGTTTCCTTCTCAAGCTAGCCCATCCACTGGTATAACAGTTTCCCTGAACTATGAATGAAACCTTCTTCAGACTATCTTCAGCACCCTAATGTGTCTCGTTACTCTAGCACTAATCCAAAGTCTGAGGTAATATGAGTGGACTATGTTTCTTAAGGCTAATGAAAGCTGCGCGCTTAGCTACAGTGGAACCTCGGTTCACGACCATAATTCGTTCCAAACCTCTGGTCGTAAACCGATTTGGTCGTGAACCGAAGCAATTTCCCCCATAGGATTGTATGTAAATACAATTAATCCGTTCCAGACCGTACGAACTGTATGTAAATATATTTTTTTAAAGATTTTTAAGCACAAATGTAGTTAATTACACCACAGAATGCACAGTGTAATAGTAAACTAATGTAAAAACATAGAATAACACTGACACAAACACCCAGGCTCCCTGCTCAGCTGCATGCGCAGGCTCGCTCTCTCTCAGCAGCACGGGAGCCCTCTCTCTCTCTCTCTCTCTCACGCGAGCCCCAATTCCCCCCCCCCCCCCCCAGCAGCACGCAATCCGATCGCTGTATAAACACTTTTTTTTAAATGAGTTTTAAGCACAGGGAAAAAGAAGGAACATATGAACAAATCCGAACTTTATTTAAAAGCCAACCAAGAAAGTAACATTACAGGAGTTCACGCTAATAGCATTACAACCCGATCGCTGTAAACACACTTTTTAAATGAGTTTTAAGCACGGGGTGGGGGGGGGGGGGGGGAAGGAACATTTGAACAAATCTTGGTTGGCTTTTAAAAAAAGTTCGGAAAGTTACATTACAGAAGTTCACACTAATAGCATTACAACCCGATCGCTGTAAACACACTTTTTAAATGAGTTTTAAATTAGGGAAAAAAATGAACATTTGAAAAAGTAACATTGCAACACTTTCTTCTCACCACTCTTCACTTGCTTAGAAGCCATGGTTAACTGCAAAAGCACACGAAATACTGTAGAGCACAAAGAGTTAACAGGTAAAGCACACACGTCTGACTGAGAGCAATGAACAGGGAGAGGCTGAACACGTGCTTAAACACAGTAATCGGTGCGTACGAAACGGAAGGGAGATGAAATAGAGCACAAAGACTTCACAGTGAAAGCACGCACGCACACACGTACAAAGACGCACGTCTGACCAAGAACAATCATCGGCGCGCACAAACCGAAAGGGAAACTGGCTTGTTCGTATACCGAGTGTGTGGTCGTGAACCGAGGCAAAAGTTTGGCGAACTTTTTGGTTGTAAACTGAGTTGTACGTGTACCGAGATGTTCATGAACCGAGGTTTCACTGTACTTGTTTTATAATGTTCATAAACTCCCTTTAGACTTTTACAGTTATGTTTATTTTAGGATAATTTTATGATATAAAAAGATTTATATGGTCATGATTTTTGTGTATATAGTAACATACTGCAATACATTCAGTAGTCTGAAGAATGCTCTTTAGAATATTTCACGTTTGTACTGATTACATATGTACAGTAATTACATTGATGTGCACTATGTGAAAGTATGCACTTTTCTAACAAAGGAGTCCTTGTTTACAAGCTTTTGCCCTTCAGAGTGACTTTCCTTATTTGAAATGCATTGAGTCACCCTAATGAATTGGATACAAAGATGTTGGTTGCTTTCACTTCTAAAGGTGCACAGATAGTATTTCTCTGTAATTTATTTAATGGATTAAGTGAAACAGTGGAACCTTAGGCAAACTTGTATTTCTTGTTAAATCTAAAGAATAAAATAAATGTTTCTTTAGTTATGGCATGATTAGCTGATGTAGTCTCTGTTTTTGTTTTCTATGTAATATTTTATTAGGAGAATTGGCACTCTACAATTCCTGAAATAACTTAAGCTTCTCAGAGAAGCAAAAGTTCAAAATATTCTGGAGGTTGGCTTGTTCTCACATGGGTACTGTTTGGGACTATTGCAGTTTAATAGACTTGATAAGACCTACTGTACTGTTATTAACTGATTTAAATTATCCACAATTTTAAATTGTAACATACTGATAACAAAAGTAAACCCAAGTTTGGTATTTGTCTGAAAACAATAAAGTATTCTTAGGATGTTTTCATAGCTTCTTCATATCTGTTAGCCTATGCCAGATTTTCCTAATATGAGGTCATATTTCACTATATAGGCAGTTTATTACTCAACTGCAAGTGGTATTTATTTTACATGCTAGTGACGGAGTTATTTGTTTCTTGTCATGATGACTTCTACAGCTACATTGTTATTATTATAGATATATAGTAGATATTTTTTTGTTTGTTTATACTGTGTATAGGGTAAACCTTAAACCTTACACAAGCTCTTCCAAAATTAACATGCTATCAAGGAGAAATGCAGAGGAAAAGGTTTTGCGAAATGATTTGCTGATGCTTACCTTGAATAATTTTTCTTAATTTTTTTCTGATTTTTGTGTAGGTTCATGGGGTCTGGAATGTGGATCATTCAGTGTAGCAAATGTAAAACTCTTACATCATTTAGCACATATTTTATTATTTTTGGTGCAGTGGAGTCATGTTGAATTAAAAAATACTTTAAGGGTGACTCATTACTAACTTCACAACAATATTTCCAGAAGTACCCATAACATATCTTGAGGGAAAATGTTTCAAGTAGTTTTGCATATACTACTTTTGTACATAAAACATCCTGTTATTCATCCTTACCCTTCTTTTTCTAGAATTTTTTTTCCCTTTTTTTTGGCTGGCATTGAATTTGTCATTGGTGATGCCTTCCAGTCTGTGGAGGGGTAACTTGATTAACTCAGAAGTAATGATTTGTACAGTAGCACTGCAGGAGGAAGATCAAAAAATATATAGATTCCACTGTTTCACTACTGCTACCGAAGTCTCTGTTTACTTAAGTATAAAAAAGCCTTAAAAAAAATAACATTTTAAACTAAGATACCCAGAGTATTTTAATTTTTGAAATTCAGATATTAAATATTAATTCGTATGGTAGAATATAAAAGTATATTATCTTTAATTTGTTTATTCTTTTTGCAGATTGCCTTTTATTTTTTGTGTGTTAATGATTCATATGACATTAACCTTTTTCTGGTAGCCAGTCTACAACTTTTTAATTATCTTCCCCAGCTCCATTTTATTCAACTGTTAACTAATTCACACTGTGGTTTAGAAACCCACCGTGTAATAGTAGGTTATTAAAATATCAGAATATATTTTCAGAATTTGTATGTCAGTGCAAGTGTTAGCTTGTTATATCCACCAACACATTGTAATCATGGTATTTCTATATGTTCCATTCACTGAAAGTGCCACACTTTGCGTCACTGAATATACTTTACCATTGTACGGAAAAGATGATTCTGGCCATTTGTCAGTTCTTCGAGCCAGAAGAAACAATACGGATTTTGTCCAGGTTGTGGAATAGTGGACCTGCTCTTTGTCCATACACAGGTACCAGGTTTATGGTAGTTTGGTATTGTGCATTAGTGTTGCTTAAATGATAAACTAATGTATGCATTCTGGCAATTTCCTGAATGCTTTTTTTAAATCTGACTCAAAGAAAAGGGCACATCTCAAATTCATTTGTACTTCATTTGGAGCAGTTTCAGGAAAACAATTTTACCTGAGCCACACTGAAGACAAGGTGTAGATTATGCCACCATTTATGTCCTCCACTGGATGTGGTGACTCCCGGTTTGAATGTGGAGACTGTATCCACTTAAGTCAGGATTGCTCGTTGGCAGAACTGCCATTTTTCACCAGATACTGGAAAACAAACAGATTTTGGACTCCTTGGTTCCTGCAATGACAGAAATCATTGTAGACCGATAAGGCACCAATTTCAGCAGCAGACCACTTTTTACTCATCTGAGAGCACAACCAAAGAGCCTGGTCTACTCTACACCCTACATGTCTGAACTCCGTCAGTTTGTCTGAGGAGGCTGTGCTTGCCAGTGGTCTTGGCATTCCAGAAACATGAAACCTGCAGCTGGAAAATAGGTTCAACACCCTGAACAAGGGAGATGAATATGTGGCAAGTTGCTCATCTACACACTCGCATTCTATACCATCTGGTTCAGTTTTACCAGTGCAGCATGCACCAAAGGCAAGAATTTGAGGATCTGCTCCTGCTCCTCACTCTATGCCTTGTTCTGCCGACATTGGTCCACAATAGGTTGTGTGGAGCTGTACTCCTTCATCTCCTTAATCTGTGATACAGAGAATTGCCACTTCCATCATTAGGAATGTGAGGTTCAAAACAGCTGTTGTACTCACTGAAAATTTAAAATTCTGGATATCATCGAGAAGATCCCAGCATTATTTTAACAATAATCTGATGTTCAAATTATAGCCCTACATATCCTTCCAGCAATCTGAGGTATTTAAATGTGATTTTGTTATTGTTTTTAACTTGCTGAAGGAATGTGGAAAAAGAATCTCTGTTCCAACTGTGTGGACATTTTTGGCAGGATCCTGAATCTTCATAAATGACATTTATCTAAATGCAGACTGTAAATTTTGACATTGACAATTTTAACTTTTTCCTGAACATGCACAGTTTTTCAGATGATGGTGGACATCTGAACACATCTAGAGCTTGTATTTTAAAATCAAATATTTTGTTCACTTTTTCATAGCCAAATGAAAATAACTAGTAAGCCCTTCTTGTCTCTCATTTTCAATCACTTCTGTCAACATGTATGTTTATACTCTGGCACAGACTACTGTTGTGTTCACCATGTTGATATCCAGTAAAGCACCACAGCAGCCAGTGAATGAGCTATTACTAAAGAGGACTAAAACCGTGCATTGGTTATGCAATGGAAGAGAACATAATCTCATTGTTGTAAATGGCAGCGAGAACTCAACTGCCTTCTCAGAAACAGTGTGATACTCCATACCTCTCTCCAGCCAGAAATCTATTACCACCAGATTTTACTTAAATGCAGATTATTGTTAATCTCTGTAAACTGATTTACTGACATAATGTTCTGATTGAAACTTTTGTTTTGCACTATAATCAATCAGTACTAAACATAAATAGTATAGAAATATACTATAATTGGTGTGTTGGTGAAGCTGCATTGGCCACCTATTGCTTTCAGAAATTATACTTAAAGGCACTTGTTCTAATGTTTTGAATAGATTAGAAACTGAATATTTCGCAAAATGTGTATCAAAATATACCTTAAGCCAATGTTTCCCAATCTTTGTGGTGTTGTGTCCAACTGGGAATCGAGCAGAACTCTTACCCATGAGAGCATTAGATTAAGCTCAATTCTCCATGCTTTTCCTCCTTGGAGAATCAAGCGTGATCATCAGAGTGGGGGTTGGGGAGGTTGTCCAGGATCAGCCATGATCCACCTGCTATGCTGCCACTGTGAATTGAGTGTGATCATATTACCTGTGGATGGGGTTTTGTCTAGGGTTGGCCACAATCAACCTGCAATGTTGTCATGGCCCACTGGTTGGGAAACACTATGTATGCTCTTACATCCTCTGTAGTTCTCCTGCTGAATGTTCCTTACATTAAGCATATCATGTCTGGAGAAGTGGCTTTTACAACTTTGTACCAAAATTGTGAAACAGTATTCCTTAAAATATCAAAGGCTGGTTCTCTTGATATGTTTTAATTAATTAATTAATATTAAATAAATTAATATTAAAAATTTTAATTAATATGAATAACGCATACTTGTATACAATCACTTTTCTTACGTTTTGATGATGGTTTTTCTATTTTGCTTATAATTTTCTTCTGTTTTTGTTACCTATTGCTTTGCATTGTTTCTCTTATTATTTTTATTTTCCTTCGGTTTTTACTTCTGCAATTCTAAATTTTCCAAAATGTTTCTATTTTTATTCAGTTGTTACATTTTTTTTGTTTTAAATAAGCTTCATTAGTGGTATGAATGGTGCCATATAAATTAAAATTATTATAACTAATGGAAATACTTTAATAAAATTCATGGTATCAAAAAGGTGGTATTGAAAGGTATCAAGTACAGTATTGTAAAATTTCACTGGTATTATCAAATACAAAAATTCTGGTATTATGACATCATTATTAAGACCTCCAGTAGGTTGCATTTGAAAAAGTGAAAAACTGACAATAAACATAATACATTTTATGCACACAGCTCCTTTTCCATGCTCAAAGGTTTAACAGGGATTTAAATTGAATGGATTTAGTTGTGTATTTTCTGCCTTACTTGTCACCATTTTTGTAAATATATAAGGTAGGGATTCTCTCTTTTTTTTTTTTTTTTCTTTAACCCTTTGAAAATCTTTTTACATTAAACTTCTGCATAATCAAATGCATAGAAGCCTTATGTTCTATATTTAAGTGTTTGGTATTTTTATAATTAAACTATGGATGATAGGTGTTAACTGTTAATTTTTTATTGGCAAAGTGATGTTCTGTAGGCTTATTGTTAAGCGACCATAAAAATACTAAAATAAATAAAATTCCTTAAAATCATTACTTTAATATGTACACAAATATTTATCCATTAAAGAAAATAATAATTTTCATAATAACTGGCTGTCATATTGTTTAATTTTTTTTTTTCTGTAATGTACTCCCATGAAACAATACTTAATCTAAAAAAAATAAACTAATTGGCAATTAAACAATGCTTAAATGTCAATATACGTGCACTTTTAGTTTTAATCCTCTATTGCACTACCGCTTTTTTGCTGTTAAAATATACGTTTAAAATATTTAAACAGGTGTTTTTTTTTTGTTCTTCAGTGTATCAGCTAGATATTTATAATTCGTGAGGTGTAATTTATAATATACGGATCACCATTTTAATTATGTAAATTTGTTTCTTACCAAAACCTATACTGTATGACACATAGAAACCAATAATAAACACAAAAACAATCTTTAAAAAAGCCACAGATGTATCAAATGTTCATAGGTTGCTAGTCAAGAAGATACAGAATTAACATGCTTACAAGTTTAAAAGAAAAAGACTTCTGTTTGCTAAGTGACAACTTCAGTTTCATCTGTTTTTTTTCCAATTAAAGATGTAAGCTGATGCACTTTTAAACAAACTCATAAGGTGTCTTTTTTAATTGAAAGGACCAAGTAAAAAGGTCTGAATTCATTAAAGTACTTTCTTGCTGTTTGTCTGTTTGCACAGGACAACTTCTCTAATTAATTTTTCTCAGTTTATTACTCCACTCAATGTAAAAGGCTAAGCTTTCTGGTTTAAAAAATAAAATAAAAAAAGTCGCTGGCTAAAGTAGCGTAATACCTTGCGTAAACGAGCACTGCAACTAAATTACCATAAAGCATAAAAAAGGTCAGCTTTTGTGATCGTCCAATTTATCGATGACTGATCGAGAAAAAGAAAGGAAAAAAAAAGCTTGCTCCATAATCATTATCCCTTCAAAACAAAGCCAGAAGCTGTATCAAGGTTGGCAGTGCAAAAATTAACAATTAGTGAAAAGTTTAAACTTATAATTATTTTAACGCAGTGTAGTTGTAAAACTAAAGAAAATTGTTTTTTATTGCAATCTTTCCTTCGAGTGACGTGTTGCCCATTTTGTGCAATCTGATTTCACTTGGTATCATTTGTACTTTTATAAATATTATTTAGCTACTTTATGGGTTTTTTGACTTAATATTTTATTGATGATGGTTTTTCTCTTCTTGTTGGAATTGTGCTTTTCCATATCCTAATGTTTTCAAATTGTGTAAATTTTCATATATAGCACACATTCATTTACTTGTTTTGAATTATTTAGACAAAATTTGTAGTTAATCAATAAAGAAGTCAATTTAAATGAAAACCCCTTTGATCATTACCATAATTATTCATAGTGGGCTACATTATCCCAGAAAGGGATTTTTTTATTCATTATGCATGTAAGAATCTGTCCATCCATCCATCCTCTTCCGCTTATCCGAGGTCGGGTCGCAGGGGCAGCAGCTTGAGCAGAGATGCCCAGACTTCCCTCTCCCCCGGCCACTTCTTCTAGCTCTTCCGGGAGAATCCCGAGGCGGTTCCCAGGCCAGCCGGGAGACATAGTCCCTCCAGCGTGTCCTGGGTCTTCCCCGGGGCCTCCTCCCGGTTGGACGTGCCCGGAACACCTCACCAGGGAGGCGTCCAGGAGGCATCCTGATCAGATGCCCGAGCCACCTCATCTGACTCCTCTCGATGCGGAGGAGCAGCAGCTCTACTCTGAGCCCCTCCCGGATGACTGAGCTTCTCACCCTATCTTTAAGGGAGAGCCCCAGACACCCTGCGGAGAAAACTAATTTCAGCCACTTGTATTCACGATCTCGTTCTTTCGGTCACTACCCATAGCTCATGACCATAGGTGAGGGTAGGAACATAGATCGACTGGTAAATGAGAGCTTTGCCTTACGGCTCAGCTCCTTTTTCACCATGACAGACCGATGCAGAGCCCGCATCACTGCGGACGCCGCACCGATCCGCCTGTCAATCTCACGCTCCATTCTTCCCTCACTCGTGAATAAGACCCCGAGATACTTGAACTCCTCCACTTGAGGCAGGATCTCACTCCCAACCCAGAGAGGGCGCTCCACCCTTTTCCGGCTGCGGACCATGGTCTCGGATTTGGAGGTGCTGATTCTCATCCCAGCCGCTTCACACTCAGCTGCGAACTGATCCAGAGAGAGCTGAAGATCACGGCCTGATGAAGCAAACAGGACAACATTATCTGCAAAAAGCAGTGAACCAATCCTGAGTCCACCAAGCCGGACCCCCCTCAACACCCTGGCTGCACCTAGAATTTCTGTCCATAAAAGTTATGAACAGAATCAGTGACAAAGGGCAGCCCTGGCGGAGTCCAACTCTCACTGGAAACGGGTTCGACTTACTGCGGCAATGCGGACCAAGCTCTGACACCGATCGTACAGGGACTGAACAGCTCTTATCAGGGGGTCCGATACCCCATACTCTCGGAGTACCCCCCACAGGATTCCCCGAGGGACACGGTCGAACGCCTTTTCCAAGTCACAAAACACATGTAGACTGGTTGGGCGAACTCCCATGCACCCTCTAGGACCCTGCTAAGGGTGTAGAGCTGGTCCACTGTTCCACGACCAGGACGAAAACCACACTGTTCCTCTGAATCCGAGGTTCGACTATCTGACGGACCCTCCTCTCCAGAACCCCGAATAGACTTTTCCAGGGAGACTGAGGAGTGTGATTCCTCTGTAGTTGGAACACACCCTCCGGTCCCCCTTCTTAAAGAGTGGGACCACCACCCAGGTCTGCCAATCCAGAGGCACTGTCCCTGATGTCCATGCGATGTTGAGGAGACGTGTCAACCAAGACATCCCTACAACATCCAGAGCCTTGAGGAACTCCGGGATATCTCATCCACCCCCGGGGCCCTGCCACCAAGGGAGTTTTTTGACCACCTCGGTGACCTCAGTCCCAGAGATGGGGGAGCCACCTCCGAGTCCCCAGGCTCTGCTTCCTCATTGGAAGGCATGTTAGTGGGATTGAGGAGGTCTTCGAAGTACTGCCCCCCACCGACCCACAACGTCCCGAGTCGAGGTCAGCAGGGCACCATCCCCACCATACACAGTGTTGACACTGCACTGCTTCCCCTCCTGAGACGCCGGATGGTGACACAGAATCTCCTCGAAGCCGTCCGAAAGTCGTTTTCCATGGCCTCCCAAAACTGTTTTAAAGTTAAGTAACAATGTTTCACTAACCATTTCTTTACATTTCTGAAAAGCATTATATTGCATTTTTGTTTCAAAATATGAGTTAGTGACAGTGGCTATAGAAAGAAAGTGGTACGCTGGGTCAGCTGCCTTTGCCATAACCTGCATGGTGTTTTTATCATTTTTTATCATTATCATATTTATCTTTGTTTGTTTTTCAGTACAGTATTTGTAGTTTTTCACCAAATTTTGTCATCCTTAAAATACTGCAAAACCAAGCTACTTTTGGCACACTTTATTTTCCCTGAAGGCATTTGTCCTTCTTCCAAATGTAAACAAACTGATGTATAGCTTAATTACTGCCTTTGTGTCTATTTAATAAGAATATCTAAGAATATAAGTTAAAAGAAAAAGTATAATGTGTTTCAGTGAAGAAATGCATTTGTTTCCTAAAAGAAATTTAAATTAATTTCACAATGTTTTAAACTATTCACTGTAAACTCTTAAATTATTGAAAACTGTCAACATTTGTATCACCTACTTAGCCTCATGAATGTCATGTTCATGTGTTTATTTCAGTGTTCTTTATTATTATTTATTTACTAGTCATTTAGCCCATTACAATAACGGTCGCTAGAACAGTAGTGCATAAACATTAATAGGAAGAGTCTATATTAAATGGCAAGGGACTTTGACCTCATTCTTTTTGTTGGTCGTATTTTTCTTTGTTTCAGCCTTTCTTTTGGTGATGTTTACTTGCTGAGTTGACCGTTCTTTGTGGGCTGCCGCCGTGTATTGTGTGTCTTTAATTTTCTGTGACAGTAATACTGTCTTGTACAGCTCTGTTCAATAAGGGCGTGCACAGGCATCCTTCAATAAGGGCGCACACAAAAAGGCGAGCTTCAAAAGGGCTACCTCAATTGAGCGCAGCGAATAAAGGCGTTCGTAGATAATTTAGTTCAAATGGCTCTGGAATATGTGAAGAGCAACAAAGGTGCAGATCTTTATTTACGCGCACCTTTATTCGCTGCGCCCCAATTGAAGTCGCCCTTTTGAGGCTCGCCTTTTTGTGCGTGCCCTTATTGAAGGATACCTCTGGTGGTAATACAGGCGTGTGCATTGGTAATATGCCTTTAATCTCCTCTGACAGTAATACTGGCTTGTATATGGCTGTAATATGCGTCACTGTATTGTGTACCTTTAATTCCTCTTGCAGTAATACTGGTTTGTATTTCCGTAAAACGCCTCTAACTTGCTATGACAGCAATATCGCGCATCTCACCGTGCCCCGCGCATGCGCACTTCACCAGAAGACACCCACACACGGACACCTGGATGCACACAGGGATTTTATTAAAGAGGATTATAATACTGTGATTGATTTCCAGTCTGAGTGACTTAGGTACAGAGTTTGCCAGGTGTCTTTTTTTTTTTATTCACTTTGACTTTTGTGGTGATGCTGGTTTTCTTTTATAGTCCAACTCCAAACAAATCTGTTAGGTTGGGTTGGCTTTCCTTCCGGAGCTACTGTTTACCTGTTACAGCCTTTTCCAGGCTTATTGAGTAACTTCTTAGCACAGTACTATACAATGCAAATTCAGTAAAGGTTTTTATGGTTAAGGCTGCAGTATCACAAATATACTTAATTTTTTTTTAACCTGTATTGTTCAACCAAATAAAATATTGTGTTGCTTTTTTTCTGTATACCCTGATTATTACTGTATCTTAATTTTCTTCCAGATCCACTGTATAATACTGAAGAAGTCTATATAGACTGGTATTGCAGATACTAATTTCCTGAATAATGAGGTGGAGGATGAGGAAAAATGTTAAATAAGCATGTGATAAAGGACTGAGGTTTTATTTTTTCCATGAAGTGCAAATGCAAGATCAAACTGAAACCGGAGTAACGTTTTGGTCTGGACCTGACTAGACTGATACTGTCATAAAGGAAACTTTTTGGTGAGTGATTTGCCATTTTTCATGTATGTGTTTGGAAGATATGCTCTACCAGAGAAGTATGAAATGTGTAATTCTAATCATTTACTTAAGCAGCTATGAAATGTTAGTTGAAATAGTTAGTGTTGAAATCTGTGATTTAATTTCACATTAAATTTGTCTGTGAGAAATGGTATAATAGCACATACAGTGCTGCTTGCAGGTTACTCTTTTTTTATATAGATGTTACCTGTAGATTCCTAAGTATAGATACTTTCTAAAGTTTAATGGGTCTCCTTGAACACATTTTGTATCCGAATTTTCTTGATTTCTTGCTTAAATGTGCTTTCTAATGCCATTACAAATCATTGGGGAACTGAGTAAAGTTACCTTGATACTTTTCATGATGGGAATTATTATTATTATTATTATTAAACCCTGTGGTACCATAGGAACTATGCCATCACCAAATGCAAACTAGACTGTGGTGCAGGTCAAATGCTAAGGTATTGAGAAATTGTAAAATCATTATTTTGGAGCATGCCGCAAATATAAATAATATGTACAGTAATCCCTCCTCCATCGTGGGGGTTGCGTTCCAGAGCCACCCGTGAAATAAGAAAATCCGCAAAGTAGAAACCATATGTTTATATGGTTATTTTTTATATTGTCATGCTTGGGTCACAGATTTGCGCAGAAACACAGGAGGTTGTAGAGAGACAGGAGCTTTATTCAAACACTGCAAACAAACATTTTGTCTCTTTTTCAAAAGTTTAAAACTGTGCTCCATGACAAGACAGAGATGCCAGTTCCATCTCACAATTAAAAGAATGCAAACATATCTTCCTCTTCAAAGGAGTCAGGAGCAGAGACTTTCATAAAGGCAGAGGAAAATCAGTAGGGCTGTTTGGCTTTTAAGTATGCGAAGCACCCGCGGCACAAAGCTGTTGAAGGCGGCAGCTCACACCCCCCTCCGTCAAGAGCACAGAAAGAGAGAGAGAGACAGAGAAAAACAAGCAAGCAAAAATCAATACGTGCCCTTCGAGCTTTTAAGTATGCGAAGCACGGGTGCAGCATGTCGTTTCAGGAAGCAGCTGCACAAATGATAGCAACGTGAAGATAATCTTTCAGCATTTTTAGACTAGGGTCCGTATCGTCTAGGTGTGGGAACAGCCCCCCTGCTCAATCCCCCACGTCAGGATCAGAGAAAGTCAGCGCAAGAGAAAGAGAAAATGTAAGCTGGGTAGCTTCTCAGCCATCTGCCCAATAGCGTCCCTTGTATGAAAATCAACTGGGCAAACCAAATGAGGAAGCATGTACCAGAAATTTAAAAGACCCATTGTCCGCAGAAACCCGCAACGCAGCGAAAAATCCGCGATATATATTTAAATATGCTTACATATAAAATCCGCGATGGAGTGAAGCCGCGAAAGGCGAAGCGCGATATAGCGAGGGATTACTGTATAATAATAATTAAAATGTCATTATAGGTATTTTTATAATGTTAAAGAGGTGGAAGATAACTGTTTAACTATTATTCAATCATGTGTTTAAATTATGCCATGGTCTGGTGTAGCTTTTTGCTACAGTTTTGTCAGAGCCATTTTTGATTTGGTAACAAAACTAATCTTTAAACAATGCACAGTGAGTCTTTTAGATGAGAAACAACTTCCCAGAGCCTAGTCATCATTTTTTTCCACTTCTATGTAGTCTGTAATAAAAATTGATTTTATTTGATGAAACTCATAGTTAGTAAACTTTCAGTTAGTGTAGAGTAGTGTTTAAGAGTTTGCATTGGTTCAATAACTAGGAATTGGAGTATATCTAATGCTTCAGTACAATTATGGTTTAGAGAAAGATTTAAATGCCTATAGTGTGACAATGAACTTGCTTACAAACCCTCAAGGTCCAGATCTAGTGGTTCTACTGAAGAAATTTCACAGTCCTTTTATCACAGTTTCCTAAGCATTGGCTATTTGTCTCATACTCCTCTTTGATTAAAATGCACCAAAGGGAATGCTTCTGATGCATACTTTTTGTCCTTTCTTTAAACAAAATCTTTCAGAGACATTTTTAATGTTATTATTGAATATGTCACAGATAGGATTTATTCATAAGAATACACGGTACATTTGGAAATCTGTAAAATACATGAGCTGGCCTTTCAAAAGTTGCTTCGGTGTTTTGCTCCATGACTTGCCAAAAGTGTTGCCTGTTAAATTATCTATACTAATAAAAGGCAAAGCACTCACTGACTGACTCATCACTAACTCTCCAACTTCCCGTGTAGGTAGAAGGCTGAAATTTGGCAGGCTTATTCCTTACAGCTTACTTACAAACATTTGGCTGGTTTCATTTCGAAATTCTACGTGTAATGGTCATAAACTGGAACCTGTTTTTTTGTCCATATACTCTAATGGAGGAGGCGGAGTCACGTATAGCATCATCACGCCTCCTATGTAATCACGTGAACTAAAAAACAAGGAAGAGATTTACAGCACGAGTCAAAACGCGGGAACGAAGGTAAATGACGTTAATTTTTGAGTGTCTTTTAATACTGTGTAAGCAAACATATTAACATATATGCAATTAAACGTGTGCATTTACGGGGTGATTTCTCAGGCTTAAAAGCCCGCCTTTTATTAAAGAGGTAAATGCAAACTGTTTTCATTCTGAAGGGCACAAACCACGTTAGATTTCATGCTCAAGAGTAAACTCAGCACACAGCTTGGTCATATTACAACCGGTTCATTTTCCTCAGTTTAAAAAGGTTTACTTTTCTTCTTAATAAAATTTTTAAAGCAGTACTTCGCCGCTGCGAAGCGCGGGTATTTTGATATATATCAAAATATATTGCGTCATCACGCCTCCCACGTAAGCACGTGAACTGACCCGCTGCCGTTTGCAATGCCATATTCGCGAGATACAAGTTTAATGAGAAGACACGAGGTATAAACGACAGTTTGGATCACTTTGTAATAGAATTAAAATTGCTGTAGCGAGAAACTTTTAACTGCCGGGTCATTAAATAAACCCGTGGACATCGCAACATCACACAAGACAGCGGCTCACGTGAAGTGACTGAACGCAGCAGGAGTGATCACTTCGATGAATCAAACCTGTTCAAAAAACACATTACACAATTGATAAGGTACGAAAACAATATGAAACCGATTGTGGATTTGCGTACAGCCACTGAAACTTTGTGACGGCACGAGACTTCAGGTCACGTGTCTGCAAAAGAATGTCATTGAGGCAACTATTTTTACTGGCGGTGGCTCATGGGAGAGAGTTTTTATTCCTCGCATCCCCGTTACACCTTCTGATCTCCCATTTCAATTCAAACGCCTCCAATTTCCAGAAAGGCTCTGCTTCGCAATGACAATTAATAAGTCTCAGGGACAGACCCCTACAAAAGGTTGGCATTGATTTGAGGCAAGACTGATTTTCACTTAGCAAACTGTACGTTGCATGCTCAAGAGTAAGCTCAGCACACAGCTTGGTCATATTACAACCAGAGGTGCGAACTGACACCGTGATATACAAAGAGATCCTTAACAAATAATTATTGATTCATTTTCCCTCAGTTTAAAAAGGTTTACTTTTCTTCTTAATAAAAATATTAAAGCAGTACTTCGACGCTGCGAAGCGCGGGTATTTTGATATATATCAAAATATATCGCGTCATCACTCCTCCCACGTAAGCACGTGAACTGACCTGCTGCCGTTTGCAATTTCACATTCGCGAGATACAAGTTTAATGAGAAGACACTTTTAACTGCCGGGTCTTAGCTAACATTTAATAAACCCGTGGACATCGCAACATCACACAAGAGAGCGCATCACGTGAAGTGACTGAACGCAGCAGGAGTGATCACTTCGATGAATCAGACCTGTTCAAAAAACAAATAACACAATTGATAAGGTACGAACAGAATATGACACTGATTGTGGATTTGCGTACAGCCACTGAAACTTTGTGACGGCACCAGACTTCAGGTCACGTGTCTGCAAAACAACCTCATTGAGGCAACTATTTTACTGGCGGTGGCTCAGGGGAGAGAGTTTTTATTCCTCGTATCCCCGTTATACCCTCTGATCTCCCATTTCAATTCAAACGCTTACAGTTTCCACTAAGGCTCTGCTTAGCAATGACAATTAACAAGTCTCAGGGACAGACCCTACAAAGGTTGGCATTGATTTGAGGCAGGACTGCTTCTCACATGGCCAACTGTACGTTGCATGCTCAACAGTAAGCTACCACACAGCTTGGTCATATTACAAGCAGAGGGGCATACTGACAACGTGCTATACAAAGAGATCCTTAACAAATATTTATTGATACATTTTCCCTCGGTTTAAAAAGGTTTACTTTTCTTTTTAATAAAAATTTTTAAGCAGTACTTCGCTGCTGCGAAGCGCGGGTATTTTGATATATATATATGTAGATATGTATATGTATGTATATGTATGTATGTATGTATGTATATGTATGTATCTATATGTATATATATATGTATATGTATGTATATATAATATGTCTATGTGTATATATATGTGTATAATATATGTATATGTGTATATATATGTATATGTATGTATATGTGTATATGTATATGTGTATATGTATATATATATGTATGTATATGTATATTATATGTGTATATATATGTATATGTATATATATGTGTATATATATGTAATGTATATATATGTGTATATATATGTATATGTATATATATGTGTATATATATGTATATGTATATATATGTGTATATATATATATATGATATATATATGTATGTATATGTATATTATGTATGTATATGTGTATATATATGTGTATGTATGTATATGTGTATATGTGTATATGTTATATATATGTATATAGTATATGTATATATATGTGTATATAATATATGTATATATATGGTATATATATATGGTATATATATGTGTATATAATGTATATGTATATATGTGTATATATGTAATATATATGTGTGTATATATGTATATGATATATATGTGTGTATATATGTATATGTATATATATGTGTGTATATATATATGTATTGTATATATGTGTATATATTATAATGTATATATATGTGTGTATATATGTGATATATGTGTATATATATATAATATATTATACACACACACATATACACATATATATACATATATATGTATATGTATATGTATGTATATGTATATATATGTGTATATGTGTGTGTATATATATATATATATATATATATATATATAATAATAAAAGGCAAAGCCCTCACTGACTGATTCACTCACTCACTGACTGACTGACTCACTCATCACTAATTGTCCAACTTCCCGTGTAGGTGGAAGGCTGAAATTTGGCAGGCTCATTCCTTACAGCTTACTTACAAATGTTAGGCAGGTTTCTAATAACCCAATTGTGCTTTACTCACTCAGAATATGGAACCAAATTAGGAAGCATTTTAAGATGGAAAATCTTTTATCAGTGGCACCTCTGCAAGGGAACCACCTCTTTCAACCTTCGCAAGTATATCCAGTTTTTAATACCTGAAAAAGTTTTGGGATTAAAATGCTCAGAGATCTTTATATAGACAACATATTTACATCTTTTGAACAATTACGTTCAAAAATTTAACCTCCCAGCTACACATTTGTTTTACTATCTTCAAATTAGAAATTTTGTTAAACAGAAATTGCCCGAATTCCCCCACCTTGCACCCTCCACAATGCTGGAGAAAATACTGCTCAATTCCGAGGAAACAAACACTATTTCCGCAATATATAAAATCTTATTAGAGTCCCTACCTTTCAAAGATCCAAGAGGACATTGGGAAGAAGATCTCTTAATCAATATATCAGAAAAGGAGTGGAAGGTAGCAAAGCAGAGAATTCACTCGAGTTCTATATGTGCAAAGCATAGAATTATTCAACTAAAAATTATATATCGAGCTCATCTGTCTCGCTTAAAACTGTCCAAAATGTTTCCAGGCCAGGATCCAACCTGCGAGCGCTGCAACCAAGCTCCTGCCTCACTGGGTCACATGTTCTGGGCCTGCACCAAACTAACATCATTTTGGACAAAAATTTTTAAGTGCCTCTCAGACAGCTTTAGTATCACAATCCCTCCTAACCCACTAACAGCTGTGTTTGGTGTCCTTCCAGATGGACTGGAATTGGAGAAGGACAAGCAAACTGTGATTGCATTCACTACACTCTTGGCACGCAGACTTATTTTGTTAAATTGGAAGAATCCTAATTCTCCTCTTATAAGTCAGTGGGAAACCGATGTTTTATATTATTTGAAATTGGAAAAAATCAAATTTTCAGTTAGAGGATCTGTACAAAATTTTTTCAAAACATGGCAGGATTTAATCAATATTATTTTAGAATAAGAGAAATAACTATTATTGCATTTAACTCCCTTCTCCATCTCTTATTTATATAGATATTTACTTCTCCCTTTCTTTTGTCTAATGTTGCCTTATTAAAAAGCTTAAAGAAATTTTCCTTTAGCTAAGCTCTCCTTCTCAGGGGTGGGTTTGATTTGTTTTCAAATTTGTTGGGTTATAAATTGATCTGTTTGTATGGAATGATTACAATGAAAATTAATAAAATAAAAATATAAAAAAAAAAAAAAAAAAAAAAAGTTAGGCAGGTTTCATTTCGAAATTCAACGCGTAATGGTCATAACTGGAACCTCTTTTTTCACAATATACTGTAATGGACGGCAGCTCGATGGCCGTGAGAGGAGGAGTTGAGTGTCACGTCATCACGCCTCCAACGTAATCACGTGAAAAGACTGTGAACGCAGTAGGGACAAATGAAGGAGGAGCCGCAAACAGCGAAGAACAAAAAATTCATTAATCAATTGAGAAGGGAGCGAGTGAAGCATACAAGCATGTTCATAAGGGAAAATAAGCACGGTGTAAAACGTAAGTTTAAGTTTATAGAAACGCTCCCGCTGCAGATTGCAATAACATATTCGCGAGATAAAAGTTTAATGAGAAGACGCGAGGTATAAACGAACCACACGCCGTAGCACAACGTTAAGGGCAACAGTTTCAACCATTCTTTGATCTGCTTCTCGCAACTGAAAGACGGCACATGGCGGATGTTAGCCCACTTGCTGACCGCAATGTTAGGGGCTTCAACTCTGGCGCTGACGATATTCGATTCTCGAGAGGGGATGCAGTGAGTGTGTATGCCTAATGAGCCCAGAATTAAGGAGAAACACGTGTCGCATACTCTTTGCATTATTTGAAAGTAAACTATTAAAACCATTCTATGATCAGCTTCTGGGAACAGAAAGAGGGCACGTGGCGGATGTAAGGCGACTTCCTGACCAACATATACATATATACATATATATATATATATACATATACATATATATATATACATATATATACATATATATATATATGTATTATACATATATATATATATATATCTATAATATAAAAGGCAAAGCCCTCACTGACTGACTCACTCACTGACTGACTGACTGATTGACTGACTCATCACTAATTCTCCAACTTCCCGTGTAGGTGGAAGGCTGAAATTTGGCAGGCTCATTCCTTACAGCTTACTTACAAAAGTTAGGCAGGGTTCATTTCGAAATTCAAAGCGTAATGGTCATAACTGGAACATATTTTTTGTCCATACACTGTAATGGAGGAGGCGGAGTCACGTATCGCGTCATCACGCCTCCTACGTAATCCCGTGAACTAAAAACAAGGAAGACATTTACAGCACGAGTCACACGCGGGAACGAAGGTAAATGACGTTAATTTTTGACTGTCTTTTTAATACTGTGTGAGCATACATATTAACACATGTGCAATTAAACGTGTGCATTTACGGGGTGATTTCTGAGGCTTAAAAGCTCACCTTTTATCAAACGCGGGAAGAAAGGTAACTGACGTTGTTCACTGTCTTTTAATACTGTGTAACCATACATATTAACACATGTCCAATTAAACGTGTGCATTTACGGGGTGATTTCTCAGGCTTAAAAGCTCGCCTTTTACTAAAAAGGTAAATGCAAAACTATTTTCAATCAGTTTATTGAAACGCTCCCGTTAAGGATTGCAATAACATATTCGCGAGATAAAAGAACGAAGTAGGGGGAAATGGGAGGAACAGCCGCAAACAGCGAAGAGCAAAAATTTATTAAACAATTGAGAACGGAGCGAGTTAAGCATACAAGCATGTTCATAAGGGAAACAAAGCACGGTGTAAAACGTAACTTTAAATTAAGTTTATAGAAACGCTCCCGCTGCGGATTGCAATAACATATTCGCGACATAAAAGTTTAATGAGAACACACGAGGTATAAACGAAGCACACGCCGTGGCGCAACGTTAGGGGCAACAGTTTCAACCATTCTATGATCTGCTTCTCGCAAATGAAAGACGGCACATGGCGGATGTTAGCCGACTTGCTGACCGCAACGTTAGGGGCTTCAACTATGGCGCTGACGCAACATCTCAGTGCCAACACTTTGCAGACTGTACTTAAAAGACATGCCCTCCTCACTGGACAGTTAAAAACACCAATCAAACTAACGATGACATCAAGTATTACCCAATCAAAAGTAGGAAAGGAGGCATCTTCATAAAATGCGTGTGGGATGATTTGCATGAGACGCTGCTTTAAAAAAAAAATGATACAAAAAATACGGGATAAATCCCGTCCAGTATTGATTCAAAACGGGACACGCAATTTCATTCTCAAACGCGGCACGATTCCGTATTTTAAAGGACGGGTGGCAACCCTACAGTGCCAGGTAACCACCCATACAATCCAGATTGTGATTCAGACTAGGAATGCAATGAATGTAATTACCCCGATCTACATACAAGGCGAAAGTCTTGCAACATTCCAAGATAATGGTTTGGGATAATTAGTACTTATTAAGTACAACATTGAACATAAAAGAGCTTATGAAGCCTTGAACCGAAAAAAGCAAGATCTCAGAGATCGTAAAAAAAAAAAAAGGAGGTAATGTCGTTTTACTCGCTGTAGATTTTACTCAAACATTACCAGTTATTCCACGAGGGAGACCAGCAGATGAACTCAACGCGTGTTTAAAATCCATGCTTCTCCCACGGTCGGTTATATGTCGCGTGTTTTCGGGTAGGTACACCAAAAAATGTATACATTTAAGCATGTAATGGGCAAAGAAAACATGAGGTATACCCGAAGGCACTGCAGTAGTACTCAATGTAACTTTACTTCTTAAATGTTAATGTTTTACTGTTTAATAATTTATACGCTTCTTATATATTGTTCAAATTCTTTTATGAAAATACCAGTGACAGCGCAATGCACGATAACATGGAGTGAATACACCATACGCATCTGCCCACGGCCGCCCTGGTGTGCGCAGATAGGAGTGGATTCTAAAATAAAATAAACAAACAGAGTAATACATTCATCACCCATAAAGCGGATAGCAGACGTGACGTACTATATGTGTACCACATTTCAAGTCAATACGTGAAACGGTTTGCAAGCTACAAGTGATTTAAAATCATGGACAGACCAACGAAAAGCCATGGTAGCAAATTATAGAAGAAGATTTTACTGTTTAATAATTTATATTTATATGAAATGTGCTTCTTATATATTACTTCATATTCTCATATGATAATGATGTTAATGTTGTTTATATTGATTTCTATGTTATTGTAAGTGCATCTATGTGTGTATATGTATGTATGTATGTGTGTATATATATATATATATATATATATATATAAATATATGTGTATATGTATATATAATATATCTGTATATGTGTGTATATGTGTGTGTATATGTGTATATGTATATATATATGACAGCAACACTCATAACAATGACAACAAAATTACATTGACAATCATGTTACGTTATTTTTAAAATGTTTCCTTTACTTTTTCATAACCTCTTTAACACACTACTTCTCCGCTGCGAAGCGCGGGTATTTTGCTAGTATGCTAATAAAAGGCAAAGCCCTCACTGACTGACTGACTGACTGACTGACTCACTCATCACTAATTCTCCAACTTCCCGTGTAGGTAGAAGTCTGAAATTTGGCAGGCTCATTCCTTACAGCTTACTTACAAAAGTTAGGTAGGTTTTATTTCGAAATTCTACGCGTAATGGTCATAACTGGGAACCTGTTTGACTGACTCATTCAGCACTAATTCTCCAACTTCCGTGTAGGTAGAAGGCTGAAATTTGGCAGGCTCATTCCTTACAGCTTACTTACAAAAGTTAGGCAGGTTTCATTTCGAAATTCTACGTGTAATGGTCATAACTGGAACCTGTTTTTTGTCCATATACTCTAATGGAGGAGGCGGAGTCACGGATCGCGTCATCACGTATTACGCCTCCTACGTAATCACGTGAACTGAAAACGAGGAAGAGATTTACAGCACAAGTCAAACGCGGGGAACGAAGGTAAATGACGTTAATTTTTTGAGTGTCTTTTAATACTGTGTAAGCATACATATTAACACATGTGCAATTAAACGTGTGCATTTACGGGGTGATTTCTCAGGCTTAAAAGCTCGCCTTTTATTAAAAAGGTAAATGCAAACTCTTTTCATTCTGAAGGGCACAAACCACGTTAGATTTCAGCCGTTAAACGCGCAAAAATGTCAGTACACCAGATAAATAAGCGCAACATATTATCAGTTGTATTGTATGCTTACAATACATATAGAAATGTGTTAATCGTTAACTAATATTATGGGATGGTGTTTTTCGACTCGCGCTTTGATTTAAACGATTGCATGTCTTGGTGGGTTTGCGTAGCTTATTGTCAATATCTTTACAGCTCTTTTTAAGACTTAATTTAAAAAGGTTTTCTTTTCTTCTTAATAAAAATTTAAAAGCGGTACTTCGCCGGTGCAAAGTGCTCACTTCACTCCCTTACGGGAATCGAACCTCGGACGTCAGCGCTAGAGGCTAAGCCCCTAAAATTGCGCCACGGCGAGTGGTTCGTTTATTTGACAGCATGTAGATCGGGGTAATTACATTCACGGCATTTGTAGTCTGATTCACAATCTGATTGTATGGGTGGTTACCTACCAGGTAACGCTTATGGTTAGCCAGCAAGTCATCTCGAAGTGATCACTCGAGTGAACGCAGCTTCACAAAAAAACAGATCCTTAACAAACTGTTATTGGTATATTTTCCCTCAATTTTAAAAGGTTTTCTTTTCTTCTTAATAAAAAATTTAAAAGCAGTACTTCGCCGGTGCGAAGCGCGGGGATTGAGCGACTGACGCATACAGACATATTCATGAGTGCAGGTACTTCGGAAAGAAAGCACCGTGTAAACCTAAACTTTAAATTAAGTTCATAGACCTACAAAGTTTGCCATTGATTTGAGGCAAGATTGCTTTTCTCATGTACAACTATACGTTGCATTCTTAACAGTAAGCTTGCACGGCTTGGTCATATTACAACCGGAGTGCTGAACTGACAACGTCGTATACAAACAGAACTATAACAATCGTAATAAACAAACAAAAAAAAAAGCGAAGAACCCTTCGATTTAATAAAAAGACTCTTTCCTTGGCGAAGCAAGGAAAAAGGAAGACCTTATATGGCGTTCGTTTATAAAACAGCGGAAAAGCTGTGTTAAGGCTGCTTCACAAAAAACAGATCCTTAACAAATTGCTATTGGGATATTTTCCTTCGATTTAAAAAGCTTTTCTTCTTCATAAAAATTTAAAAGCAGTACTTCGCGGGGATATATATATATATATATATATATATATATATATATATATATAATATACAGAGAGAGAGAGATATAGATACATATATATCTATATCATATATATATATATATATGTAAGCTTATAAGTACTGCCTTACTTCTCTTTAAGAAAGGAAGATGTAATGATACTTGAATTAAACGATTCCATGTCTTGGTGGGTTTGCGTAGCTTATTGTCAATATCTTTACACCTGTTTTTAAGACTTATTGACTGAAACGGGCTTTCACGAAAAAAGTTAGGGCTTTGCTACAGAATACACCATCCACAACTTAAGCAAGTAAAAATAAAAGTGTATATTTCTGTTTTATTTAAACCTTTTAAGTTTGTATGCATAGCCCCATTTGGCTGTTTTAGTTTTTTTTTTCTTTCTTCAGTAATATTTAATGTCCTTAAAGAAAAAGAACATATGCATTTTACTTTTTTTGTATCTCTTTAGTAATATTTTAGTGTAAAAGGATAACCAGTATTTAAACCTTTTATGTTACTTTATAAATTTATTTTACACAATGTTGAAAAATGAATAAGAAAGCTACATAATTTGGCAGCTGCTGCTTTAATTTTCAATGAAATGAAAAAAGCTCTCCAAGACAAAACCTCAATGAAGAAGAAACAGTTTGCAAATATATATATATACTAGCAAAATACCCGCGCTTCGCAGCGGAGAAGTAGTGTGTTAAAGAGGTTATGTAAACATATATATACATAAACATATATACTTATATACATATCTACATATACACATATCTACATATATACATATATATATATATATATATATATATATACATATAGACATCCACATATATATACATATATCAACATATATATACACATACATATACACACATACATACATACACACATATATATATATATATATATATATATATATATATATATATATATATATATATATATATATATACTGTATATACACATACAGACACATATATATATATATATATATATATATATATAGCAAAATACCCACGGTTTGCAGCGGAGAAGTAGTGTGTTAAAGAGGTTATGTAACCATATAGCTACGCAAACCCAGGAGGACATGGAATCGTTTAAATCAAGTATCATTACATCTTCCTTTCTTAAAGAGAAGTAAGGCAGCACTTATAAGCTTACATATTTATATATAGACATACATATATATATATATATATATATATATATATATATATATATATATATATATATATATATATATCCGAAGCCGTGGAAGCACACTCTTTTGAGAATGCAACGTATAGTTGTACAGAAGAAAAGCAATCTTGCCTCAAATGAATGGCAACCTTTTGTAGGTCTATGAAGTTAATTTAAACTTTAGGTTTACGCGGTGCTTTCTTTCCGAAGTACCTGCACTCATGAATATGTCTGTATGTGTCAGTCGGTCAAATCCACGCGCTTCGCACCGGCGAAGTACCGCTTTTAAATTTTTATTAAGAAGAAAATAAAACGTTTTTAAATTGAGGGAAAATATACAAATAACAGTTTGTTAAGGATCAGTTTTTTGTGAAGCTGCCTTTACTCGAGTGATCACTTCGAGCTGACTTGGTGGCCAAGTGTAAGCGTTACCTGGAAGTAACCACCGTTACAATCAGATTGTGAATCAGACTACGAATGCCGTGAATGTAATTACACACTCACTGCACTTGCTTACGGTAATCGAACCTCAGACGTCAGCGCTACAGGGGCTTAGCAGCGATGAAGTATTGGTTTTAAATTTTAATTAAGAACAAAAGAAAACCTCAGAGGTTCGATTCCCGAAAGGGAGTGAAGTGAGTGTCCGGCTACCTACCAGGTAAAGCTTATGGTCGGACAGCAAGTGACGTAACATCAGCCACGGTGCCTTCAGTTGTGAGAAGCAGATCATAGAATGATTGAAAATAGTTTTGCATTTACCTTTTTAGTAAAAGGCGAGCTTTTAAGCCTGAGAAATCACCCCGTAAATGCACACGTTTAATTGCACGTGTTAATATGTATGCTTACACAGTATTAAAAGACAGTGAAAAATTAACGTCATTTACCTTCGTTCCTGCGTTTGACTCGTGCTGTAAATCTCTTCCTTGTTTTTTAGGTCACGTGATTAGGTAGGAGGCGTGATGACGCGATACGTGACTCCGCCTCCTCCATTACAGTATATGGACAAAAAAAATATGTTCCAGTTATGACCATTACGCGTAGAATTTCGAAATGAAACCTGCCTAACTTTTGTAAGTAAGCTGTAAGGAATAAGCCTACCAAATTTCAGCCTTCCACCTACACGGGAAGTTGGAGAATTAGTGATGAGTGAGTCAGTCAGTCAGTGAGTGAGTCAGTCAGTCAGTCAGTCAGTCAGTGAGGGCTTTGCCTTTTATTAGTATAGATGTGTATATGTAGATATGCATATATATGTATATGTAGATATATGTTTATGTATGTGTGTATATTATTTATATATATATATATATATATATATATATATATATAAGACAGCAACACTTATAACAATCACAACACAATTACATTGACAATCATGTTATGTTATTTTTAAAATGTTTCCTTTTTTTTCATAACCTCTTTAAAACACTACTTCTCCGCTGCGAATCGCGGGTATTTTGCTAGTATATATATATATATATATATATATATATATATATATACATACATATACACACATACATGCAGTTTCAATAACATAGAAATCAATATAAACAACATTAGCATCATTATCATATGAGAATATGAAGTAATATATAAGAAGCACATTTCATATAAATATAAATTATTAAACAGTAAAATCATCTTCTGTAATTTGCCACCGTGGCTATTTGTTTGTCTGTCCAGGATTTTAAATCACCTGTAGCTCGCAAACCGTTTCACCTATTGACTTGAAATCTGGTACACATATAGTACGTCACGTCTACTATCCGCTTTATGGGTGATGATTGTATTACTCTTTTTATCTTTATTTTATTTTATTGTAGAATCAACTCCTATCTGCGCACACCAGGGCGGCCGTGGGCGGATGCGTATGGTGTTTTCACTCCATGTTATCGTGCATTGCGCTGTCACTGGTATTTTGATAAAAGAATTTGAACAACATATAAGAAGCGTATAAATTATTAAACAGTAAAACATTAACATTTAAGAAGTAAAGTTACATTAAGTACTAGTGCAGTGCCTTCGGGTATACCTCATTTTTTGTTTGCCCATTACATGGTTAAATGTATACATTTTTTGGTGTACCTACCCGAGAACACGCGACATATAACCGAGCGTGGGAGAAGCATGGATTTTAAACACGCGTTGAGTTCATCTGCTGGTCTCCCTCGTGGAATAACTGGTAATGTTTGACTAAAATCTACAGCGAGTAAAACGACATTACCTCCTATTTTTTTTTTTTACGATCTCTGAGATCTTGCTTTTTTTCGGTTCAAGGCTTCATAAGCTCTTTTATGTTGTATGGTGTACTTATCCCAAACCATCATCTTTGAATGTTGCAAGACTTTCGCCTTGTATGTAGATCGGGGTAATTACATTCATTGCATTCCTAGTCTGAATCACAATCTGATTGTATGGGTGGTTACCTTGTACTGTAGGGTTGCCACCCGTCCTTTAAAATACGGAATCGTGCCGCATTTGAGAATGAAATTGCGCGTCCCGTTTTGAATCAATACGGGACGGGATTTGTCCCGTATTTTTTTTATCATTTTTTTAAAGCAGCGTCTCATGCAAATCATCCCACACGCATTTTATAAAGATGCCTCCTTTCCTACTTTTGATTGGGTAATACTTGATGTCATCGTTAGTTTGATTGGTCTTTTTAACTGTCCAGTGAGGAGGGGCGGGTCTTTTAAGTAGAGTCTGCAAACTGTTGGCACTGAGATGTGGCACCCGCTGCAGTATGCGTCCCTTATTTTTTTGTATTAAAAGTGGTAACCCTACCTGGCAGGTAACACTTATGTTTGGTCATGAAGTCGTCTAAAATCCGCCACGTGCCCTCTTTTAATTGCGAGAAGCAGATATATATAGCCAAATTCTCGCGCTTCGTTGCGGCGAAGTACTGCTTTTAATTTTTAAAGAAGAAAAGAAAACCTTTTTAAACGGATCGAAAATATACCAATAACAATTTGTTAAGGATCTGTTTTTTTGTGAACCTCGCTTTTCACAGCTGTCGCGCTACGGCGTGTGTTTCGTTTATTTGACAGTATGTAGATCGTGGTAATTACATTCATGGCATTCGTTTTCTGAATCACAATCTGACTGTATGGGTGGTTACCTGCCAGGTTACGCTTGTGGTTGGTCAGGATGTCGCCTTACATCTGCCACGTGCCCTCTTTCTGTTCCCAGAAGCTGATCATAGAATGGTTTTAATAGTTTACTTTCAAATAATGCAAAGAGTATGCGACACGTGTTTCTCCTTAATTCTGGGCTCATCAGGCATACACACTCACTGCATCCCCTCTCGTGAATCGAATCTCTATCGTCAGCGCCAGAGTTGAAGCCCCTAACGTTGCGGTCAGCAAGTCGGCTAACATCCGCCATGTGCCGTCTTTCAGTTGAGAGAAGCAGATCATAGAATGGTTGAAACTGTTGCCCCTAACGTTGCGTCACGGCGTGTGGTTCGTTTATACCTCGTGTCTTCTCATTAAACTTTTATCTCGCGAATATGTTATTGCAATCCGCAGCGGGAGCGTTTCTATAAACTTAATTTAAACTTACGTTTTACACCGTGCTTTGTTTCCCTTATGAACATGCTTGTATGCTTCACTCGCTCCCTTTTCAATTGTTTAATGAATTTTTTGCTCTTCGCTGTTTGCGGCTCTTCCTTCATTTCTCCCTACTGCGTTCTTTTATCTCCCGAATATGTTATTGCAATCCTTAACGGGAGCGTTTCAATAAACTTAATTTAAACTTACGTTTTACACGGTGCTTTGTTTCCCTTATGAAGATGCTTGTATGCTTCACTCGCTCCCTTCTCAATTGTTTAATGAATTTTTTGTTCTTCGCTGTTTGCGGCTCTTACTTCATTTCTCCCTACTGCATTCACAGTCTTTTCACGTGATTACGTGGGAGGTGTGATGACGTGACACTCAACTCCGCCTCCCACGGCCATCAAGCTGCCGTCCATTACAGTATATTGTCAAAAAAGAGGTTCCAGTTATGACCATTACGCGTTGAATTTCAAAATGAAACCTGCCTAACTGTTGTAAGTAAGCTATAAGGAATCAGCCTGCCAAATTTTAGCCTTCCACCTACACGGGAAGTTGGACAATTAGTGATGAGTGAGTCAGTCAGTCAGTCAGTCAGTCAGTCAGTGAGTCAGTGAGGGCTTTGCCTTTTATTAATTAGTATAGATATATGTATATATATGTTTATATGTGTGTGTGTGTATATTATATATATAAAAGACAGCAACACTCATAACAATGACAACACAATTACATTGACAATCATGTTACGTTATTTTTAAAATGTTTCCTTTTTTTTTTCATAACCTCTTTAACACACTACTTCTCCGCTGCGAAGCGTGGGTATTTTGCTATTTATCTATATATATATAAAGGAGAGTTGGGATCCGAGAGACTGTGTTTGTGGAGGGATGGAGAGTTAAGGCGGGTGTTGGAGTCACGTGATCATCTCCCCTCCAATTCACCTCATTTCATTCACTTCATTTCGCTCCAAGCTGAGCTCCGCAGCTGGCGCGGTCTTGCTGTTCTTGATTTGCTTTTCACATGGCCAAGTATACGTTGCATGCTCAAGAGTAAGCTCAGCGCACAACTTGGTCATATTACAACCGGAGGGGCGAACTAACAAGATGGTATACAAAGAGATTCTTATCAAATAATTATTGGTATAATTTCCCTCAGTTTATTATTTAAAATTTTAAAGCAGTTCTTCGACGCTGCGAAGCGCGGGTATTTTGCTAGTGTATATATATATATATATTAATATAACCTAAACAGTAAAGCTGTAGTAACTTCAGATTTCTTTACTTGCAAACATTTTCAAGCATGTGCAATAATTTCTGAGCATGAATTAACACGAAAGATTTCTTCATTTAGCTGGTACTGATATTGTTTCAATTAGATTTTTGTTTTCTTTTCTAAAATGCTTCTTGGTGGCATTTGAGATTTGCAGTTGGTATGGAAAGAGATGGAGAAAAAAATAAAATAACCAATTTATTTGTGATTGGCTTCCAAGTCTTCCAGTCGCTCTTGGCCTGCTACTGATTATAAGAAGTATAGCATCCATCAGCACATGCATGCACAGGTGCCTGAATGTAACTTGGCATCTTCATACTAAAAGCAGTAAAAAAAAAAAAACCTATAGTGTGATAAATAAAGAACAAAACAAATTAGTATATTAAGAATATAATCTTGGCACGCATTATTTCCCATCAACCCTTTAAAAGGTGAGGTTTACATTTGTTCAGAACTTGTTCAGGTTTAATTTGGGTTCAGATTGTGCTCTTGATCGTTGATTGTGACCCATTGAGCCCCCACCGCCAAATAACATATTTTGGGTGAATTGCTAATTCTAAATTGTTGCAACATAAATGGGAATGTTGTTGGCTTTTGTCTTGCACCTGATGCTAAAAGAATAAGTGCCAGTTCTCTGTGCTGAGTAGGGTAAATTCACAACAAATTCTCTAACAAGACATTCTAGAAAGAAAAGCTTCAAGGTGTTAAGGTTTGATGTCACTGTGGAAGTAGCATCTCCCTCAAGTACTATAAAACTGGTATTTTTAAACATGCCAGTTTAAATCATCCATCCATTTTTCATCCAATGTATACATTTCTCATGATATAGTGAAACAATGATTAGCCCTAGTTATGTACTTTTTCTCACATTACTCCAAGTTTTTTGCACTTTCCAGGACATGCATGTTTTACCTAATTGATGATTCTAAGTGAATGAGTGAATGTGGAAATATGCATGTAATTTTGCTCAGTGATGAACTAACACCCTGTCCAGTGGTGCTTTACATCCATTTCTGCTGAGGTATGCACCTATTACCTACTTGGCACAAGATGGGGAAATGTTACATGGGACTCCACCACAGATACTCGATCAATTTATAGTCGCTAATTAGCTTAAGCTCCAGACAAATGTGTATGTTTCATGCTAACCACAGCCCATATGACAGTATCTTTGCAAGGAGGTCCATTGCCCTTATGATTTCATTTTGCACATAAATGATTGTTGTAAAAATCAAAACTGATTTAAATGCTATAATGAGTGTTTATCTCTCCTGATTTTCAATGTGCCTGTAGGAAAAAATGAATGACTGTTAGTACAACCCCATTGAAAGTGTTCCCTTAGCCATGTGGTCCATATACTTTATATAAATCGAGCAAACCATGTCATGGGTGTTTCTAGGACAAAAATCCTAATACTAACAGTACAATTCTTAAGGAGCAACCACCCAGAAATTCTTACCCGAACAAAAAAACTGCTATGCATCTTCTCTTTAAAGATAAATGGACATGGACAAAGCTGACAGCACTGTGAGGATTACGTTTTATTTATTTATTTATTTTTTACTTCTCCAGTGCCTTCATTACCATCCAGCCATCCCTGTTAAGGAATAAACTCAGTAATATGCAGGTGAATGAGCTTTTGGTGCCCTGGAATAATGGACTATCTATCAGGCAGACTGCGGTTTGTGAGACTTAAGGACTGTGTTTCTGATATATTTGTGAGCAACACTTGAGCACCACAAGGAATGGTCCTGTCTCCTTTTATCTTTACTCTGTTCACCTCAGACTATAAATATAACACCAGTTTATGTCACTTGCAGAAATTCTCAGATCATTCTGCACATATGGGGTGTATTGATAAAGGGGATGAGTCAGAGTATAGAAGTCACATGGAGAACTTCGTTTCTTGGTGCAAAGAGAATGGTTTTCAGCTTAACATCAGCAAAACCAAGGATCTGGTTGTTGTCTTTCGCTGCACCAAAGTGCCTGTATGTCTGGACACTATTCACGGGGTGGATGTTGATGTGGTCTACTTCAAGTACTTGGGTGGGGGCTTGGGTCCACATTAATAACAATTTGGACTGGACTTGGAACAGAGAGAAACTATACAAGAAAGGGCAGAGTAGGCTCTTTTTTCTTTTAATATGGGAAATGACGTCCTTCACATCTTCATTGACTCTGTGATGACCAGTGCAATTTTCTATGCTATGTTGTGCTGGGCTGGGCTGATAACATCACTTCAATAGAGGCCCATCGAACCAACAAGCTAATTTAAAAGAGCAGACTCAGTTATGGGATGCACTCTGGACCCCCTGGAGGTAGTAGCGAAGGTGAGAATTAAAACAAAAGAGTGTCATTATGAATTATGAATCTTTCTTTTAATTTTCTTACGTTTTAGTCATTCTGGTGTGTGTGTGTGTGTATGTATGCATGTATGTATGTATTTGTTTATTTATTTACCTATTTATGCATTTGTTTAAAGAGTTTCTGTAAAAAGCCAAATATCTCCCAGGGGACAAATAAATAAACTTTAGTTTTACGTAGGACATACACAATGTACTATGGCAGAAGGATGAGACAGATGAAGAACTGAAGTCTGATCAAGACAGAGTGGCTGTGGACAGCCTCGCTATATACCAGAAAAGGCAAAAATTGTGACATCAAAGCTATTAAAATGTGATTTTAATTCCATGTACTTTGAACGTTCTAGGAGTAAAAGAATTAGAGGCCATTATCTTTTATGACACTGTAATGTGTAGGTACCTCTATTGACAGTAATTAAAATGCCTGCTCACAGATTTTCCTGTGGTTTCAAAACAGTTTTAAAATGATCCCATTTATGCAGATAATAATGATCATGATGTTTACTATTTTTGAATAACACAAGATTTAGAGATGAAGTGCTAAATGTAGTGTGGAATAGACCATAGGACAGGAAGTGGAACATACCAAAAGAAAAGTGACAATGAGGAGAGATGCCAGAGTTCTGTTTCTTGCTAAGTAACATGGAGTTATAGGAAGCATGTCATGATGCAAGGCTTATCTTAGCTGTAAGAAGTTTTCCTATGGGTACTTAAATATCACTTTATGATTATTAAGTATTTGAGGGGAGTGGGTAGTATTTTGCAGGCTTTACTGTAACTTTCATTAGAATGGTCTGTTGAAATTTTTATTTGAGTTATGATAACATCTAAACCACTATTGTTGTAGTTGCCAATTACCAGCATCTCTTTCATACATTTATTTCTTAATCAGGATTTAGATTTGAATTTGCTGTTGGAAGATTCAAACCTAACTCTTTTTGAATTTACTGTTTACTTGGTTAACATTCCACAGATGTTTGCTATCCTTTGCTTGCCAATACTAGGACACTCGCCAGTTTAATTTGATTTAGCACAAAATAAAAGTAATTCAAGTTTATCATCAGTTGTATTCATGTATTTATCCATTTACTGTCTTCAAATTTAAGCTATTGCTTACAAAGTAGTTAGTCCATTAATAGGAAAGTCTAAAACAATTTTAATATTTCTTTTTGCAAAATAAAAGGGTAAAAAGTGGTGTGGGGGACTCTTAGGAAATATCTGATTTAATGTTGAACACATTAGCAGCTAGATTTTTTTATTTTTATTTATTTTTTTAATATTTGCAATTCTTTGACTTTATAATGCAAAAGAGTAGAACCACATTAAAGAGGTTATAATGGGATACCACTATGATTTTGTATCCTTGGATTCAGGTCAATATTTTGCTAGTAACATTTTGAACCTGTTGGAATCTGGGGGTACTTAATTTGGAAAGAGAAGCAATAAAGTGAGACAAACATTGGGAAGGTAGTTTGGCATTTTATGTATAAAGTTTGTTGCCCACGTAGAAGATATTTATGCATTGATCAGGTGTTTTTTTTTTTCCTTCTAGGCTTATATCCATCACCCATTTCATATCACTATTACTTTTATACTAAACTCCTGCATAAGCAGCCATGTAGAAAACTTACTGTATTAAGTTCTGTATTAAAGTGGTATCTTTATAATTAAACTGCAGACCACAAGTGTTACCAGTTCCTTTTTTTTATTAACAAAATGAAATTCTGTAGGTTTGCTTTTTCAGTGACAATAAAAAATACTAAAATAAGACATTCTTTTAAAACACACTTTTTAAAATAATAACATGTACAAAAATATTAATCCATAATACACACACCATAAAAACACTATTTACTAAGAAATCTCCGTCTATGCATATCTGAGCATCTGGTTATACGTACAGTACATCATCCTAGTTCACGTTTTCATATTATGTATGGACTTAAACTTTGCAGCACTTATTGTGGTGTTCTTTATTTGGTTTTTACAATGTGGTTTCAAAGATATAAGGTCTCCCTACTGTATAATTTTATGGGGGATTCACATTCTATCTGAACACTACAAGCCACAGCTTTTAAATGTCAGAATTAATGAATGGTTTGATGTAAATGGTAAGCACATGATATTTTTTAATTTTCATATCATGGGTATGCACATTTACTTTCTGTTTTAGTTATATCACTGTTTAGTACAAAATACCGGTCCTTGTTTTTCTGGATTATTTATAATATCAAACCAGTTAGTGTTTCCAAATGCCTCGGTTGGTTTTGTCATGAGTCTATTGTTACATGGGGAAAAAAAACTAGAGCTGCTGATTAATTGGCGTTAACATCTTAGTTAATTTCTGTAATTGAAATTTTTTTTTTTTTAACATAGCCCCTTAATGCGTTAATTTGATCAGGTCAGTTTGACAGAAATTCGCACTTAATGAAATAGTGCCAAACATAATCCAAGTCTTTTAATAGAGCTTCATTGCTTCCTGTGTTTATTGATAATGGCCTTCATCCACACACAACAGTAGAGTCTCCACTCATCCATTGCAATGAAGGATCGTTCCATATTACAACATAAAATACAGTGCATCGTATTGAATCAGTAAGGGACTCTATTTGTCCTGTATTTTACATACATAACATTTCATATATGCAGCAGAGAATAACATAACAATTAAAATCTTATCAGTTATACAAGTGGAATGAATGTGTTTCATTTCTGTGCAGTGCTAATTTTGAACATAGACAAGTGAGATTGCGTTCATCATCCTTGCAATTATGCCGTGTTCACACATTGACAGTTTTTTTTTTTTTTTTAATGTCACATTGTGCCGTATAGTGGAACGTCCAAGATGCTGCATGCAGTGGCGTCTGCGAATGCAAATTCACCCTTGAATTGTTGAAGGCTGGCTGTCAAGGTATAGGTCTTGGTGCGAGAAAGAATGTTAGTGGGTTAGCCCTGTCCCTGGCAATGAATATGTTTGCTGGAGAGTTTTTTCATTCGCTCATAGAAGAATACAGCTTGTATCTTGTCTGAAACATCTCTGTGCAGGTGCTACCCATGTCTGAGAGGCTAAAGAGCAGATGATGGAATGGAATCACTCAATTCCTTATTACCTAACTCGCACTTTTCCCAACACAGACATGTATGTTCTTGTTGTTTAATTTTTTTGTTACCTACTGTAGCCTACATTACCTACATTAGCCTATATTATACTGTAACCAATAAAACTGGGCAATAATCTGAACAAATTGATCTTGATAATGTTTCCTTCCAGTTGGACTGAAGATGATTAGACTTATTTTATAATTTATTAATTATATATTCTATTACAATGTGGAATTTAAAACATCTAAATAAGCATATAAGATACATATTTAGATGTTTCTTTCAGTCTGTTCTTTGCTATTTAAAAGCCTAATCTATTCATGTTTTCAATCAAATTAATGAATCCTTCTCTCTATGTAACAGCTGTAGTGTTTTGTATCGTGCAGTTAAGCACAACGTTAACTGTAACAGTGCTGATTGTGCACAAAAGTTGAGCCATAATTTGATGTTTTTTTTTTTTTTATTTGTAATTGTGTTGTGTAATTAGTAGTTTTGGTATGTTGTCTTGCTGAATAGCAGTCCAAACCTTATGTGTTATAGTAACCCCCCCTAGTGGGGGTGTTTTGTTGGTCATTGGGTGTTGTGTCTGTTACACAGCTTTGCAATAAACTGAAATAATTTTAATATGCACATGCAACCGATTTAATAACACTGTTTTTTATTAGAAATATTAAAAATGAGAAGTTATTTGTTTCTATTTCTAAAGAATTCCAGGAAACAAAGAGGTGATATAAGTGAAATGTGACATGCTGGTTTGAGAGCACTGATGATGCTAAACTGGCCCTAGTGCGTTTGTGGGGAGGTGTGTTTGTTGCTGCTGCCCTATGCCCAAAAACTCCTGGGATTAGCTACAGCTGTTCCATGACTGATTTTTGAATCCTTGCCTGAGAGATTTGGTTATTGTACAACCACAGGTATCATTTTTTTTTTTTTTGTTCCTAAAATATACAGCAGACTACCCTGTAAAACTATCAAGTTTATAGATTTAAGTACTCTTCTTGTGATTTTTGTCTTTTATATGGATGACTAAAAATGTTATTTTAAATGTACAGAGTTTCTTCTGCTCCCTTTTTTTCTTTTTGTAAATATTATATTAGGAAAGTAGAACAATTGGATGAAAACAAACCAGTCCCGACAAAGCATGTTACAAAATTCAGAATATCTGAACTTCCTGTCAGCATCAATGGATTGTGTTTTTTCACCTATTTCTCTTTACTTAGAAAAAAATTAGTTGTCATTCTATACAAATAACTATTTGTTCAATTGTTTTCCTTGCAGTTACTTGGTGGTTTTTCAAACTGTTTTAACAGTTGTTGTATGCAATTCATTGTCTAATGTAATCAGTGTTGAGGTGGTCTTTAAAGTGAGATAAGAAAGAACAAGGAGCCTCATTCACTTTCATTATTTTAACTATGTATTTATGAAATGCAAAATTTTATGTTCTTGTCAATGCAATTCTGGGTGTATTTAGAAATAGTCACAGTAAGCTCAAAGGAGTTAAGTTCCTGTCAATGATATATGCAACCATACAGAACTACATGGTGTGACCATATGTATGTAAATACTCTGTAGTACTAGGGTGCTGTACCGTGTTAGCCATTATGAATGTAGAGAAAAGCCAAGCAAAATGACACCTTTTATTGGCTAACTAGAAAGATTACAATATGCAAGCTTTCGAGGCAACTCAGGCCCCTTCTTCAGGCAAGATGTAATACAGAAACTGAAGTTTCCTATGTTTATATACACACTCTAGGACAAATTAACCCTAGCCTGAATGAATCTATTAATTTTTTACATTCAAAATCTCTCATTTAAAATTTTTACCAATGTTGTTTCTTGTCCTAGAGTGTGTATATAAACATAGGAAACTTCAGTTTCTGTATTACATCTTGCCTGAAGAAGGGGCCTGAGTTGCCTCGAAAGCTTGCATATTGTAATCTTTCTAGTTAGCCAATAAAAAGTGTCATTTTGCTTGGCTTTTCTCTATGTAAATACTCTTAAGTTAAAGTCTGCAGTGTGCACTTTAATCATGTTTGAATTGGTTGATTTGGCATTTAAAACTGTGGAGCGGAGGATAAAATCAAGGAAAAATTTGTCTTCCTCCCAAACATTGAGAGCATTAGTCAGAAAAAAACAATTTTAGTTATATCACAGTTATCTTTCCCATCAGTGCAAACTCTTGCCCATTAACTCCATACAAACATTTGCTTTTTGAAAAGCTGATTCCTGTTTCAGTAGGACACCAATGTTGTTCCAGTCAAAAGACTCTCAGTATCAGTCTTAAGGAAATGCATACATTCTATGTAGATATCACATTTAAGTACTGGCTAGAAAACAATAAGAATTGGAAAAATTGTATTGGCTAATTAGAGAATTTTTTTTTGATTCAGGTAAAATTTTTAGTTCATGTGATTGTACTATTTTGTAAGCAGAATTTGTGTGTTTTGTTTTCATTAGTATGGTTTGTTTTTATTTGAGAAAGCTTTAACTTTATCCACTGAACAGTATCATCTCAAGACAGAGGAGCAACTTCAGCGACACTGACAGACTGAGGAGATCGTTCCTCCCTCACACTATGCGACTCTTCAGTTCTACCTGGTGGTTGGTGCGGCATAAACATTAAAATTATACAAAGTTATTGTCTGTCTGTTATAGCTGCATTGTTATCACTCTTTAATATTGTTCCTTATCAGTATGCTGCTGCTGGAGTATGTGAATTTCCCCTTGGGATTAATAAAGTATCTATCTATCTATGTCTGTCTGTCAGTACGATATCAATGTGGACGGACGGACGATGTGCCACGCTCATAGAAGCCTCTATGGGTAGGTTTTGATGGTGTTATGGGACCATGCCTAGTTGGTTGGGAATGCCTCCAGAGTTTCACTCATGAAGGCAAGCTGATGTATTCTAGTGCATCAACAGGAGCCCTTTGTTTGAGATACGAGTTTGATTAGCCATTAGAAATGTTTTTTTTTGGGTATTCATTTAATTTTCAAAAGAAATCTGTAACTCTTTCTTATACTGTTAACGTGGTAGCAGTTACTCTCTATCTCGCTTTTCCAGCAGATTTGGGGTGGACAGTAGAGTGTAAAACGCTGACAGCAAGCATCTTTGCCACAGACCAGTTAGACTGCTTTGTGCTTTTGTGTCTGGCATAACACAAACATATGTGCTGTGAAGGTGTGTATTATATTGAGCTGTACACTATATAAACTGGACTCTGGCATTCCAGTCTATTATTCAGATGTGCCAGGATGTTAAGTGCTAAGCATATGGCATCTTCTGTCGACTAGTAATGACAACATCCAAACTGGAGGAGATCATGACTCTCTGGGATATTTTGTTTAATGTTCCCCAACAACAATCTCTCAAAGCACTTCATCTTGACTGGTGTGAGTGCCACTATAGGCCAGTTTAGCATCACCAATCTCCTCAAACCTACATATCACATTTCACTTTTACTGCCTCTGTGTTTATTGGAATTCTTTAGAAACAAAAAAAAACTAACTTCTCATTTGTATATTATGCAGACTTTTTCCTTGGGCAATGAGATCTTCAGACTCATTGTACTGTATAAATGAAAGTACTTCTTGATTTAAGCATGAGGTCACCATTTTGCTGAATTGTGTAGAAGAATGGATACTGTAGATTTAATTTTTTGTAACAATCTGCACAATAGTCATTAGTGTGTCAGGTTACTTCAGTAAATTTAGTAAATAAAATGATTTTTAGAATAACGTGCCAGTGGCATCAATGAAGAATGCAATATAAATTCATCACTTGTATACAATGGGGGGGGGCGCGATAGTTAATACTAAAAATGCATTTGACTGGAAATCTTATAATATTCCCATATTTGTTTTTTTTTTTTTTTTTTTTTTTTGGTTGTTGAACTCTGAACACGTTCACACTACAACTAAAGCGACTTCTGATTTTTGCCATATCTATATATTTTTTTTGTTTGTTTTGTTTCACTGTTGAATTTAATTTTGCAAATTATCCAAATCTTTTATTAACATACTGATATCTTTCTGGAATGTGCACCTCATGCACAAAATGAGTAAAAGCAATTTTGTCAGACAGATGCAACATAATGATCAGATATGAACTGTACAACTACTTCACATCATTTCATTGCAGTACTTCTGCAAATTTGTCATCTCATGATAGCAATGAAGAAGAATGAAAATTTTAAAATTATAGTTGCAGCTTGACGTGCAGTTAACACTGCCATATCTATTTAGAAACATGGACAAAAGAGTAGTCCGTACTGGGGGCGCAACCTTGACATAGGTTTTGGATGCAAAACAGTTGTTACAAAAAAAAAACATAAATTCTTTCTGAAAATCTGTCATTTCACATCATGCTGTTTATTATAGCCCATCTCTAGAAAGATCAGATTTGGGTCAGATATGAGTGAAAAATGGGAAATGAGCTGCAGTATGAATGTGGCCTTGTTTTGTTTTCAGAAATCGACTGCAAGGGGGAACATGCATGCTGCAGCTGGGCTTCATGCCCTTGTGGATTAACGAGCAGTTGCAATCAACAGCATGACAACATTGATGAAAGGAATAATAATCTGAAACAAGAAGCAAAGAAAAAATTGGGACACGTTTAAACACATATCATAAGTAGTAATTCACAAAAATAATGGCAATGAAACTAAATTTATTTTTTCTTACACTTTTACTTACTGAAATTAAAAGCTCTAACTCTAAATCTGTTGCATAGCCAAAACATGTTCCTAGAGAACACTAAGATCTTAAAGCTCAACAATGACTTTCTTATGTGCGAGCATTTATTCCCGTGTTTTTTGTAAATATGATACCTCCAGTGTTACCTTCTTTCATGCCTCACTATAAATAGAGAAACTGAATCCATCCCTTTGTCACAGAGGTTAAATTGAGAAATGTGGGTTAATGCAAATTGCTGTAGAATCAATTGAACAGGCTGCAGGCTGACCTTCTGAGGGCATGGATTTTCACACTAAATCAGCCTTACGCTTCAGTGATGTAATTTCCATTGACAAATAAGAAATATGACCACTTAACGTGCAGGGAAAATATTAATTACTAATAACAGCTGACTTTTTTTTTATTTGTGTTGAACAGCTATTAAACATATACTGTCAAGATCCCTGTCAAAATGAATATAAAGCTATAGACAAAAAATATTTCAGATGAGCACTTTTTTTTCTTATTAATTAATTTCGGTTATTGTACTCATCATCTGCATATTTTGTTGTGTGTTATAGATAGAATGTAATCCTTGCTACATTGTTTCCTTTATTCATTGTTTAAGTGTTCAATTGTTATTTACAGTATATGAAAGGCTTACTTTTCTGTTCATTTTTTAATGCTGATTGAAGTTAGAGAATATAACATAGTAATCAGAAAATATTTTTTTTTGTTTGTGTATACTTCCACAATCAAAAAGTATGCTATCCTTGCCAAAGTTTATTTGAGTAGTTACTAAATCTCCTAAGAGCTTATAGAGACAACATGATTGTGAATGGTTATTGTGGAGCTTTTTGATTGCTTAAAAAATAAAAATAATGGACATGTGGATGGAGTTGGCAGTTTTGCTGACCAATTGAATTTTAAGCATTGGCCGGCCTTTCATCTTGTAATCTTCTGAACTTTACCATGTTGCTTATCATAAATATTTTCTTGAATTACAGTATATAATTTTATTTAGTTTTTTTTTTCTTGCAACAGCATCCTAATAACATTTGATTTGTTCCATACAAGAGTATGTTGTGCCTGCTACCAAGAATGTAAACGAGAATCCCCATTCAAGTGTACAATATTTTGGCTTGTCCATTTTTGTTAACTTTAACTATCAGCATTTACTACGTGACATGTATACACAGTACCAGGGCTGTGGAGTTGGAGTTGAGGAGTCAGAGACTATTTCGGATACCTGGAGTCGGGGTTGGGGTCGGCAAAAATGTACCAACTCCGACTCATAATAAATTTAAATTGCAATGAAAAAAAATACAGCAAGTTCAAATGTCCCATTTCAAAAACAATAGTCTTAATTAAGTACTTATCTGATGTAAGAATAAAGCCCAGTGCATAGTTGTGTTACTACTAGTGTGAAGTTCAGCTGAGCTGTTTTACAACCTGACATTCACATATTGTAATCTGGATTATGGTACATTACAAAAAGTGTTTTCATTTTATTTCAGATATAATGTGCTTAACAAGTTAATTTGAGTGTAAACAAGTGTAATGATGTAGGTGTAGGTGTGTGCTATGGCCTGATGTGTGTTCAGGGGTTTTTTCTTGTCTTTTGTTTAAACTGGCCAATACGGTAGAAATTCAGCTTCCTAGCCAGTAGTTCTGTGGTTAAATGACTTGTATGATGCCTTCCTTTAATCAACATGGAAAATGCATTAGCATATTAAATACAGAGGAGTTGGAGTCAGAAGTACCAGAAACTAAGGAGTCGGAGTCGAAGTATTTATCTACCGACTCCACAGCCCTGCACAGTACAATGGGATTCATACTTGCCTGTCTCTCAGACAAGTGGCAGTACTATATTTTGAACAGACAATCCAATACAACACAGCATCATATGAAATTTACTGCATATAGTAATACATTTTGTAAAGCGAGAACAAACAAAAAGCTATTAGCTAGAGTTTATCTCTCTCCCTTGAATATTTCAGGATTTCTCTGGGTCAGTAGACTCTGTTTTCTCCAGTGCTTCCTTACAAGTACAGCTTTGTTGTTAATTTCTTGTCTAATTTATTTGAGACAAGACCAGAAGCAGTGGGACAGGAGGCAGGGCTCAGCTGGCCTCAAGGCTGCTTTTGTTGGCGGAGGTGCTCTTCTTTGCTGTAGACAGAAGTACAAAGAGGTTACAATGGTGTGAAGCATTCAGTCCATTCCTCTTGGTACTTTCTTCATCATGCCCTTGAAGAGACAGACTTTTCTCCTGTGTGTGACAAAATATTATAATGCACAACAGATAAACTCACACAGTTTTGATAATGATCAGCTGTTTGGTATGGCCAGAAATTATCACAATATAATTTTTTTCTCCATTACTATATACACCAGTGAAGTGAGAGAACAGTGATCATTGTTCCATTATTAAGTATGGTGATGACACCATGCTGATAGGAT
This sequence comes from Erpetoichthys calabaricus, assembly GCF_900747795.2. Taxonomy (NCBI): domain Eukaryota; kingdom Metazoa; phylum Chordata; class Cladistia; order Polypteriformes; family Polypteridae; genus Erpetoichthys; species Erpetoichthys calabaricus. The sequence goes on from NC_041395.2 coordinate 196,365,046, forward strand.
GCATTTCAGCAGATGATGAAAGCCATTACTTAAATTTAGAGGACTGTTTAGTAAATTTGGTGCAAAGGGAAGTATATTATCCTGAATGTCAAAAAGCCCTAACAAATGATATTTTTCTTAAAGGTGCAGAAATCTTCATATTCACACATCTTTGTTTGGGGTGAAGAATACTATAGAAATAGTATCATGTCTTGTGAATTCCAAACCTCCACCCCCATCCGACTTAATCCAGACCAGGGTCATGGGTTGATGTGTTGGCTGATGTCTATTAGTAATAGTGTAGGGCACAAGGAAAGAACAAAACCTGAACTGCGCAGGGCAGGTTAAATTAGTGACTGAATATAAATATTTAAAACTATCCTAATCCATCCATCCATCCATTCTCTTCCGCTTATCCGAGGTCGGGTCGCGGGGGCAGCAACTTGAGCAGAGATGCACAGACTTCCCTCTCCCCGGCCACTTCTTCTAGCTCTTCCGGGGGAATCCTAACGCGTTCCCAGGCCAGCCGAGAGACATAGTCCCTCCAGTGTGTCCTGGGTCTTCCCCTGGGCCTCCTCCCGGTTAGACGTGCCCAGAACACCTCACCAGGGAGGCGTCCAGGAGGCATCCTGATCAGATGCCCGAACCACCTCATCTGACTCCTCTCGATGCGGAGGAGCAGCGGCTCTACTCTGAGCCCCTCCCGGATGACTGAGCTTCTCACCCTATCTTTAAGGGAAAGCCCAGACACCCTACAGAGGAAACTCATTTCAGCCGCTTGTATTTGTGATCTCGTTCTTTCGGTCACTACCCATAACTCATGACCATAGGTGAGGGTAAGAACATAGATTGACTGATAAATTGAGAGCTTCACCTTGCGGCTCAGCTCCTTTTTCACCACGACAGGCCGATGCAGAGCCCGCATTACTGCGGATGCCGCACCGATCCGCCTGTCGATCTCGCGATCCATTCTTCCCTCACTCGTGAACAAGATCCCGAGATACTTGAACTCCTCCACTTGGGGCAGGATCTCGCTACCAACCCTGAGAGGGCACTTTCGACTGAGGACCATGGTCTCGGATTTGGAGGTGCTGATTCCCATCCCAGCCGCTTCACACTCAGCTGCGAACCGATCCAGAGAGAGCTGAACATGACGGCCTGATAAAGCAAACAGGACAACATCATCTGCAAAAGGCAGTGACCCAATCCTGAGTCCACCAAACCGGACCTCCTCAACGCCCTGGCTGCACCTAGAAATTCTGTCCATAAAAGTTATGAACAGAATTGGTGACAAAGGGCAGCCCTGGCGGAGTCCAACTCTCACTGGAAACGGGTTCGACTTACTGCCAGCAATGTGGACCAAGCTCTGGCACCGATCGTACAGGGACCGAACAGCCCTTATCAGGGGGTCCAGTACCCCATACTCTCGGAGTACCCCCCACAAGATTCCCCGAGGGACACGGTTGAATGCCTTTTCCAAGTCCACAAAACACATGTAGACTGGTTGGGCGAACTCCCATGCACCCTCCAGGACTCTGCTAAGGGTGTAGAGCTGGTCCACTGTTCTGCGACCAGGACAAAAACCACACTGTTTCTCCTGAATCCGAGGCTTGACTCTCCAACGGACCCTCTTCTCCAGGACCCCCGAATAGACTTTTCCAGGGAGGCTGAGGAGTGTGATCCCTCTGTAGTTGGAACACACCCTCCGGTCCCCTTTCTTAAAGAGGGGGACCACCACCCCAGTCTGCCAATCCAGAGGCACTGTCCCCGATGTCCATGCGATGTTGCAGAGACGTGTCAACCAAGACAGCCCTACAACATCCAGAGCCTTGAGGAACTCCGGGCGTATCTCATCCACCCCTGGGGCCCTGCCACCAAGGAGTTTTTTGACCACCTCGGTGACCTCAGTCCCAGAGATGGGGGAGCCCACTTCTGAGTCCCCAGGCTCTGCTTCCTCATTGGAAGGCATGTTAGTGGGATTGAGGAGGTCTTCGAAGTACTCCCCCCACCGACCCACAACGTCCCGAGTCGAGGTCAGCAGTGCACCATCCCCACCATATACAGTGTTGACACTTCACTGCTTCCCCCTCCTGAGACGCCGGATGGTGGACCAGAATCTCCTCGAAGCCGTCCGAAAGTCGTTCTCCATGGCCTCCCCAAACTCCTCCCATGCCCGAGTTTTTGCCTCAGCAACCACCAAAGCCGCATTCCGCTTGGCCTACCGGTACCTATCAGCTGCCTCCAGAGTCCCACAGGATAAAAGGGTCCTGTAGGACTCCTTCTTCAGCTTGACAGCATCCCTCACCGCCGGTGTCCACCAACGGATTCGGGGATTGCCGCCACGACAGGCACCGACCACCTTACAGCCACAGCTCCAGTCAGCTGCCTCAACAATAGAGGCACGGAACATGGCCCATTCGGACTCAATGTCCCCCACCTCCCTCGGGATGTGGTCGAAGTTCTGCCGGAGGTGGGAGTTGAAGCTACTTCTGACAGGGGGCTCTGCCAGACGTTCCCAGCAGACCCTCGCTTAGATTATTTAAAGTGCCTGTTTAGTCTGACAAACCAAAATTTTTAACAGCTCCAGCAGACTGCCAAACATGCAGCTAAAGTTATTGGGTCTTATTTAGATCATTTAATAAATGTGTGTCAGAGAGCAATTTAAAAAAAAATTGGAAATCTCAATTGATGACAGACTACATGCAGAACTTAATTTCAGTAAATCAGCAAGGATAGTTGCTTTAAAAACCCATATAAATTGCTCCAGAAATTCATGTCTTCCTTGTGCCATATATCATTATGTTAAGGAATATTGGAGATAATAAAAAATTCCAGTAGTGTTGAGATTTCATATACATTATACAGTATAACCATTTTGAATAACAACACACTATCAAACTGTTAAGAGGTAGTTAGCAAAGAATCTGTGTTTCAAATAATGTACAGTAATCAATCAAAAATCAATACGTGCTGTTTGATCTTTTAAGTATGCGAAGCACCATGCAGGAAGCATATAGCTTGACAAAGCATCCACATTTAAGCCCAGCAAGGAAGAGAGCAATGTGAAGGTAATCTTTCAGTGTTTTTTGAGGAGCGGCCATATCTTCTAGGGGTGCGAACAGCCCCTGTGCCCACAATATATTTGAGGAGTTTTATTTAATAGGTAATACGCGCTCTGGTTGGGAGATCAACTGGGCAAACCAACTGAGGAAGCATGTACCAGAAATTAAAAGACCCATTGTCCGCAGAAATCCACGAACCAGCAAAAAAATCCGCGATATATATTTAAATATGCTTACATATACAATCCGCGATAGTGAAGCCGCGAAAGTCGAAGCGTGATATAGCAAGGGATTACTGTAAATATTTTAGAATTTTTCTAAATTTTAACCTGTCTTGTCTCTGTTTATTTAATTTCATTTTTTTCTGTTAAATGGGTACACCTTCTTCTTTCAGCTGCTCCCGTTAGGGGTCGCCACAGCGAATCATCTGTTTACGTATTTCCCTGTCCTCTGCATCTTGCTCTGTTACACCCACCACCTTCATGTCCTCTCTCACCACATCCATAAACCATCTCTTAGACCTTCCTGTTTTCCTCTTACCTGGAAGCTCCATCCTTAGCATCCTTCTCCCAATATACCCAGCATCTCTCCTCTGCATGTGTCCAAACCAATGCAGTCTCACCTCTCTGATTCTGTCTTAAAATCATCCAACCTAAGCTAACCCTCTAATGTACTCATTTCTAATCCTGTCCATCTTTGTCATAACCAATGCAAACCTTAACATCTTTAACTCTGACACCTCCAGCTCTGTCTCCTGTTTTTTGGTCTGTGCCACTATTTCCATCCTGTAGACCTTCCCTTTCATTCTTGCTGATACCTATCTGTCACAAATCACTCCTGACACTCTTCTCTACCCTGCCTGCACTCACTTTTTCACCTGTCTTACACACTCCATGTTACTCTATGCTGTTGATCCCAAGTATTTAAATTCATCCACCTTCACCAATTCTACTTACTCCCTGCATCCTCACCATTCCTCTGACCTCACTCTAATTCACACATATGTATTCTGTCTTGTTCCTACTGACCTTCATTCCTCTCCTCTTTAGAGCATATTTCCACCTCTCCAGGGTCTCCTCAACCTGCTTCCTACTGTCACCACAGATCACAGTGTCATCTGCAAACATCATAGTCCACAAGGACTCCTGTCCAATGTCGTCTGTCAGCCTGTCCTTCTCCTGTGGCTGAGTTGTTAAATGGATGCAACTGAGAAGGAAAAAAAAAAGTTTTCTTGTGTAAGCATAACTAAATAAAAGACATTGAATTAAAAATTATTACAGTTATGGTGTGTAACACAATATCATCTATGCTTATATACTTTTCAAACTGAATCCTGTTTAGGTGCTCCTGTTTGCCTGATTTCATAGGTTAACAGTGAGTAGTTTTACTGTGATGATTCTTTTCATAAGGACCATTTTGTCAACTGAAGTAATTCCAAAGTATCTTTGTTGTTCAGTTCTTCCTATTTTATTACAGTATTTTGCATAATAAACCTCTATTGCACTTATTTTAAGACACAGAATATTTGGAAATGTTTACTGTGTAGATTATACAGTGAAACACAAATCAAAATTGACAATAAAAGTAAGATGAGTATTCAAAGAGCTGTTCTTCCTAGTTCCTTTGGTTCCCCATTGAATAAAAATGAACAAGCCTAAGGCTGGTGATATACTTAATGCAGTGTGACGTGTGAGCTTGTGGACGCTATTGCTACACAAGCAGTGTACTGTCTGTACTTGCATGCATACTTTAAGTATCCTCCAGGTAACAGTGCAAGAAATAGTCGCAGTGAGAAAACAATGTCCGTTTTGGCTGTCTTGTGAGTTGAGGGAAGAAAGATGTTAAAAATTCTTTGCATTCTGTTGCTATTGCAAAGGTGCAAAAAAAAAAAAAAAAAAACGCAAAACAGATGATGATATATGAGACCTTTAAATGTATGGCGTCATTACAATGGGGAATATACATTGCTTGTATTGCCTATGCCAGAAATGGATGCAGAAAAGCACCATAAAAACATTTACATATCATTATTTAGATTTGTGACCATCAAACATTGAAGCACATACTGTACATTGCTCCTGTTGGAGCTGCAAGCCTGCCATCACATGTTGATAGTAAACAACGATGCTGACGTGATGACGTACCATAATTTGAACACACATGCCATCTGTATTTTTGCTGGTACTGCAACTTGAGCACGCATCTCGTTTAGTTTCTGACAACGTGATCAAAATGCATGTCAACACTGGGAATGCATGACAGCCATGATGCATGTGTTCACTGAAGTATAAACTGGCCCTAACAGGACTTTAATATTGCCTTTCAAAGTGTTTTTGTATAATGAATAAAAATTATATAAGGACAAACCATAGGAAATTTACATCTATATTAACTGAGTACAGCTATAAAATAGGCTATCAAGACAAGCCCTAAAATGCATGTGAACATTCAAAGTAATGATGAGCGAAAGTGTAGAATTTGCTTCGCTTCAAGTTTGGCAAAATCACAGAAATGTCTGGGACCTCTGTGCTCTGCAAAATGCATTGAAGTCAATGGAGGAGGAGGAATGGAACTAGCCCTGAGTGGATTATGATGTTTCAGTGGTCTTTTAAGTGTCCCAGAGGGCTATGGAAATATCTGCCAACTATGCTGGGCCAATTGCTGTGGCCAAAAATGTTTGAGTTGTGATGCAGCAGTGCTACATACCGCACCACCATGCCACAAACAACAAAAGACACTGAACAATAATCAAAAACAAAGCACAGCAAATGGCTGCAAACTAGGTGCTGCTTAGTAAATAATAGGCTTTTTTAAAGATCTGTAATGTGTTCATTATTTGTTGTTGTGTGGCATACAGCAAGTTTTAGCAAGAAACAAGTCTGTCTATTATTATAGTAAAAAAAATCTTGGGTCAAGATGTGATCTTCGCGGGAGACACTTTGACGTCCCACGAGAGTCCAGCGAGAGACACTTTAACGTCCCATGAGACAAAAGGGCAGCTGCTGTACAGTCTTTTAAATGATTAACGTGCAGTGGACGAGCAAAGCGAGCAGGGGGCAAAGCCCCCTAGTAGTACATAATTAAAATGGTAGTCCCAATTTTATAGTTACACTTTAAGAATTATGATTGTCTAGTTGATACACTGAAGAAAGAAAATGTGCATAAATATAGTAAATGTATATTTTAATAGCAAAAAGCTGAAGTTCAATTAGTGATTTAACTCTTTGAGGGCTGAATATTTTTTCCAAAAAACAATGGTTTCACACAGAAATCAACATAAAACGACTGTTGCTGCATGCTGTGGCTGCCAGTTTGCTAAGAATGTGCATCAGGTGGTCTTTGCGTGGCTGGGACAAAGTCGCAGTGCATTGCAATCTGGTTTCTACCTCTTATCATTATTAAGTGGCAGTCCTCCCTGGCGAACAATTTCAGTACAACGATTAGCTGGGGACCAATCAGCTGAAGCTGGAACCTCACATTCGTTTTCAATCACTTGTATCAAAATCTGAGTCCGACAAGTCATAGTCCAGTTCAGAGATAATAGGCAAAACGTTGTCCACGGAGTATTTTGCTTTACACATTCGCTTTGATCTCTCGCCAGATGTCAGTACCATTTCTGCCGCTGTTTACGCCTTGCTACTCATGCGAGTGCAGGAAATCTCAGTCATACCAATGAATCTAACTTTCCTTCTAGCAACGAGAGTCCAACTAAAACATAATGGGTGGTTTTGTCATAGTTTACAGTCAATTAGCATCGTCAACTCCTCCTTTTGACAAAAGTCGACATCAGCCCTAAAAGAGTTAAAAATTATTAAAACATAAGTGCATGTATATTTACATTTAAGCAGCATTTAATTGTCAAAATCAATTGATTAAGTGGGAATATAGAATATATATTTTTGTACATTTTATTAGTTAAAGTATGTATTTTAAGGAAAATTTATTTTAGTATTTTATGGTCACTGAACAATAAGCCTACAGAATTTCATTTTGTTAATAAAAAATTAACAGTTAACACCTGTCTTGTTATGCAGGAGATTAGCGTAGAAAGTTTTTTAAAGGGATAAAAGAAAGGAAAATCTGAATCGGCCAGTCAAGTAACATGAAATCGGTGAGTGGTATCATCGGCCTTAAAAACAACCTGATCGGAGCATCCTGTGTGTGTGTGTTTGACTTGTTTGTGGTGTGGGATTGACTCAATCTTTTGTTTGAAGTCCGGGCTCTGGGTGCACAGCTGTAACTTTTTTTAAGCAGTCTGCACAGTTAATTTCCAGAAAAGTACCAATTAAACAAGGCTACTGATGAACACAGCATATTTGTTGAGAAAAATGGTTTTGTGAATTTCACTGATCTACATTAACTCAAATTTAGCAACAGCAAGTTCAGGCTTACCTGGACTAAGCATGCACTTTTTTCAACACTAGCTCTTCATTTTGTTTGTTATGTGGAATTGAGACATCCTCTGTCTGCACTATTGTACCGCCATATGCCACATTGTGTCAGAAGGTAATGGAATGTAAAGTTCCCACAACAGCAGTAATCCAGTGGTGCAAATGCTAATGGTTCTGAGCCATTTACAAAAAACAGAGGACAGAGACTAATATATTCAGAGCTGACTTCACCAACCTATGCCATTATAGAATGGATTTCCATGTGTTAAGCAAAGATTAAGACATTTCACCTTTCTTTAGACATTTATGTTAGCCTAGATGGGTTGTGTTTGTTTAAGGTTCTCACCACCATCCATCTATCACAGCTGTTAAGCAATAGTTGGGCATATGGACAACATTCATTTTAACAATGTTTTTAAATATACCAGTATTGTATAGCATTCTATTCAGTCTATATCTGATAAGTGTAGTAGAAACAAATAAATAGTTCTTACATAACTAAATAGTGAAACAAGAGCCTATATTTTTTAATCCATGTGTGAGATTTTTGTACAAAACAAGAATCAGTCTAATTTTTAGAATGTTATAGATGGCCTTTTTAAGTTCAGTCCCCATCAGGTGAAAAGTCAGTATTACTCTTTGATGTCTTTAATTTCAAAACATGTCATATGCCTGTGAAAAATAATTTTATTTATAAACCTACAGGTTGCCTCTTAAGGAGAATATTAAATAGCTTGATCCTTGAAAAGTGATATTAATAAAGCTTGCTCAAGCAAAGTTTTACATGTAGGACAAAAAAGAAACTTACAGGCTACGACCCATTTTGATTCACGAAGATTTACTCCATGCTCAGACTTGTGTGATTTTTATTTATTTTTTTAACCAAACTTTAGCCAGTAGTTCCACAAGTACATTTCTATTATGCAAGCAAAGAACTTCATGAACTGATTTGTTCAGTCCTGTAGTAACAGTTTAAGTTAGATGTCAAGTAAACAAAAAAACGATAGCTTCAAGTTTATAAATTGTATTTGTAATAAAATGACAATGCCAAGATGATGGATTGGGGCACCACCTTCAAGTTTATAAATTGCTTGTGTAATTAAATGACAAAGACTGGATGAAAGCTTCTGGTGCTTCAGCGATAAGCATGTATAAATAAAGGAAAAAGCATAACAAGTAGGCACAATAACAGACTATAACCACTTTGATAGCAAGATCAGCTTTTCTCTATGTAGTGAGTTGCTTTTTGTTGTGTGACACTCAGACACATGGTTCACAATGAATGCCATCTTCCGGTTTTGGTGACTGTATATTTTGTCCAATGTGGAAGAGGCTGAACTTCTGGTCCAGTGGCAGAGAAAGTGATGTCAGCATTTAGTGTGTGAATCCGTTCTGGAGGCAGAAGTGGAGAAGGTGTTGCCGACCGTACCCTCACGCATGCTGGAGTTGTAATGCAAGTGATATCAGAGCCCTGAAGCTGCCTCCTATTTACCCATGCCCGATAAATGTATTGCAGAAAAAAGTCTTTTTCATCAATATACTGGTTAAGTGCAAGTTGTTTGCCAATAGACTTGGCAGTTTTGAACAAGTATAATCTTGGCACAGATTCATAAACAACCCAGTCACTTACATTACATTCAAGCTCATTTTAATTGTAAACCATAAACTACAAAGTTTTATATTTAAGGACATAAAAATAAAAATTGGGACAAGTAACATTAATTTTGGTCATGGGGCTTATATAGCAATCACAGTACCAGTATTTATGACACAGACAGCTTAAAATACCAGTCTAGTATGTTGTAAAGTCACCCAGTTGTAAATATAATTCATCTATCAATAATTCTTCATTCACATTTTAGTAAAGAACTGCTTATCTATCCATACATCCATTTCCTAGCCAACTTATTTAAAACTCTGGATTTTGGGGAGCTCTAGCTTATTCTGGCAATATTGAGAAGAAGGAAACAACCCACCCTGAGTGAGTTGCCTGTAAACTCATTCATATGGACAATTTAGTGTCATCTGTTAACCTAACAAGTTTATGGTCCTCCGCATGCATCTGTCAAGGTGTATATAGCACTCATCATCAGGGAGTAATGACATGATTATGTGATTTAGAACTTCTTGCACCAGGGTATACACACCTATGGATAAAAATTAATAATGTTCTAAGTTCTATATCAATTATAATTCTCTGTACAATGTACTTGCTATCATCTGACTCCTTGTACAGTCAGGATTGTTAGAAGTTAGAAAGATTGTTTCCTGAACTTGCATAATATAATTTTCATTTATAAAGTCGTGTCTATTGGGATTTTAGTGTCTGAACTAACAGAAATTTTGTGTCTATGCAGATGAAACAGTTTGTTCTTGTTTCAGTGAATGGCTGAGGTGCACAAGTCTCTTTAATATGCAAGTTTAATATATTTTAATAATCTTGCTAAAAGCTAAAGACTGACTTATTAAAGTGGAGTGGTTTGTCTTCCATACTAGATTTCTTAAAGATAAATGTTGAGGAAAATTAATTTGCTTTTTGAACTATGAGTTATTACTCAGTATTATTTCTCAATTGTGTTCAATAAAAATATTTGACTTGTTTGCAAAATACTATATACTGATATTATGTCAGAAACTTGGTATAGCATGTCTTGCTTCATTACAGTATCTATATATCAGTGATTCCAACCTAATACAAGTCTGGTGATATTAAAGTCCATAATAGAAGAATAGAAGTTAGTTCAAGTGCTTTGCAGTGGAGGGTCTTGTGGTATAGCAGGTCCGCATTTCAGAAAGTGGGCCATTTTTAATAAATAAAGTAATTGGCCGACTCTTTGTCCATGGGTGTGCATACTCATGCAGCTGCAAGTAAGATCTGTCTCAATTGCTTCATCGGCCTCCTGCAGTATGAGATTGAGTTGTTGCACCAATTGAGGCCTATAAGAACGAGTCAGCACGAGAAAAGGGGGGGAAAAAAAAGACTGATCAGAAAGAAAGAGAATAATCAGAGAATGAAATTACAGATTGAGAAGAACAAAAGAAAAGGAGGTTAAAGCGGCAGAGAGAAGGCAGGAGCGACAGATGGCAGGGAGGAAGTTCCTCAGGGGACACTTTTCTTGGTTTGTTTTAATAAAAGCACTTGGCACCTTTATGCATCTTCTCCTTGCTAAATGTTGTGTCCTCGTGTGCCAGCTCATCCTATTACACCTGTGTCAGGTTCAAGAAACTCCCAAAAAAGGAGTGGGAGTGTAGAGGTGACCTGCACCATTACAGGTCTATGTGTATGAGATTCTTTACCTGACTTATACTTAACACATATAGGTAGTAGAAATTGCTGCTTTCAAGACTAAATGCATTTTTTGTTCCTTTGAATGCATCTCATTGGATTTTTTTTTGTATGCATAGGCTTTGGTGATCTAAATTCAAGCAAATCTGCCTCATAGTAAATATCTAAATAACAGTAGTATAAACAAAAAAGGTTGGCTCCTGTAGATTCTTCTTTTTGGTTATTGTTCCTCATCATATTATTTGAAAATACACATATTCTACTGCAATGACTTGATTTTTATGTGGAACTATGCTTTTGCAGAATTTTATTTAGCTTGTTAGCAGAATTTGTGTCATAAAAATGTTTTGGGGAATGGGTTATAATGAATGACTATTGGAAAGCTCTCTGCAAATGTTTCAGATTTAATCAACTCTTCATCTTTTGTATGTAATCTGAAATCCTAATAACTATTGCCTTTCCCCAGGTTGGCTTCTGCTTTTGAATCTGGTGTCCACTTACATAACTCAGTTCTTCATATTTTTTGTGGTGCTTTATTTACTCAAAATCTTTCTTGTAGTTTGCTTGAGTTTATTTGCATGTTTTAACTGTTATTTAAAATTGTATTTGAGGAAATCCAAATGTCAGAACATCCCATTAAGGTGATGTTCAATCTGAATGTTTTTTTTTTTTTTTACCTTTATGGCTAATGCAATATTTGAAAATAAACATGAAATGATGTTTCTAATGGATTTACTGTAATGTGATCATATATAAACACTCTGGTTTATTTTGTCTTATGAGCAGTGGTTTAAGATTTACATTAAAATTTCCCAGAAGTGATGTATTAACTAAAAGATGCAGATTTGAAAAATGAAACAAATCCAGACCACCTTGCAACTCTGAATTTACCTTGTAATATTTTATCTTACTTTAGTTTTTACCGGTTTGTAAATTTGTCATAAATTGGCAGGTAACTTTTAAATTTTTCACAGTTTTGACCTACTGACATTTTAAAAGACAGATAATGGGTAGATGGTTTCAGTTTATTTCAGTAACAGTCATCTGGGAATATATCTTGGGATATATAAAACTAGCGTAAGAGGCAGTGCCTTTTGTTATTACACTGTTTAGCTGATCTACATGCAAATGATACAAATGCTGAATAGTCTAACCATTTAAGTCAAGACTGAATAATAGTTATCTGGAAATTTTTTGCATATTATTATTAGATCTGCAGTTGAGCCTGTTTTAAAATTTTTCTTAATAATTATTGGGATTTGCTGCAATTGAGTTTTATCTGTTATCTTTCTGATATTGGCATTTTGTGGTGGTAATTGGCATTATCTCTCCTGCTCTTGGAACAGCATGTCACTGCCAATGACAAATACAGCCTAAGGCTTTCTTTGTGGTTTGCTGGAATAGTTTACATCTGGCTGCCCTTGGCACTATAGTACATTGTAGTAAGCCATGGAGGAGCTGAATAATCTGTTGGTCAGAGAAAAAGTAAATTTGTGTAAAACTGAATTTTATGCCTGTTTGTTTTTTTCTTTCCATCCATTACAATGTATTATCAGACTTGTTTAAGTGTTGCATGTTTTAATATGTTGATGCTTTTAATAATATTATGGATGAATTTAGAGGGTAATTTTATATTAAAAAGTCTATATTAATGTATTTTTGTATTTGTATGCCCCTATTTTTATCATAATGAATTTACCTTCGATGGTATGGTGCAGTGTGTAGTGAGTAGTGCATCATAGATTTAGTTTTTGTGTGGAGCTTAAGTTCTCTGTGTCAACTTGGGGTTTTTATTGCCAAATACCCAGGTACATGCAGGTTAGGTTATTTTACAATTACAGACTGTGCTTGTGTGTATGAGTGGAACTTGCAGTGGACCGCTCTTCCGTTTTGTGCTCAGTGTAGCTGGAATACGCCTTGATATCTGATTTGGGTTAAGCATAAACTTATCCCGGTTGTGATCGCTAGGAGCCAGAGCCTACCCCAGCATCATCACATGTATGATAGGAAACTACCATGTGTGGGATACCTGCCCTTCACAGGGACCACTCACACATATACCCACACTTGCACTCGCATGGGGCCAATTTCGAATCTCCAGTTAAGCAAACACTAACATATTTGAAATTTTGGGGGAAAACCACTGTCCTTGGCAATAATCCACACTAAAAGAGGAGAATGTGCAAACTTCCACAATATATATATATATGTACAGGGTAGGATTCAAAAGTAATGAGCCTCATTTTGTTCTGACGCGAACGTACCTTGCCGCGCACCCCACTTGCCAGCGACAGTGACGATATATACAGTATATACATATACCCATCCACATATATATATATATATATATATATATATATATATATATATATATATATAATACATACACACACATATACATCCATCCATCCCCTTCATATATACATAGTGCGTTGTAACACGGGCTGTGATTGTTACATGGGAGGGAGACGACAAATCACAGCTTCCCGCTTTCTAATCGGGCCTGTGATTGGTGCTTTGACGGATGCCCAGATCCCACAGTATCTCCCCTTAGGAGAGGCGTTAGGCAAGTGTAATTGAATAGTAGTGCTGCAAGTTTAGCTTTACACCTGTTTATAGGCTTATAGACTTAAAGGGGCTTTCATGAAAAAACTCAAGGTTTTGCTACAGGATACACCCTCCACAAGTTAAAGAAGTAAAAATAAAGGTATATATTTCTGTTTTATTTAAACCTTTTAAGTTTGTATGCGGGCGGCATGGTGGCGCAGTGAAAGGTGCCAGTTAGGAGACCCGAGTTCGCTTCCCTGCGAGGAGTTTGAATGTTCTCCCCATGTCTGTCTGGGTTTCCTCTGGGTACTCCGGTTTCCTCCCATAGTCCAAAGACATGCAGGTTAGGTGCATTGGCAATTCTGAATTGTCCGTGGTGTGTGGGTGTGTGCGCCCTGCGGTGGGCTGGCACCTTGCCCGGGGTTTGTTTCCTGCCTTGTGCCCTGTGTTGGCAGGGATTGGCTCCTGTATTTAGGATATAGCGGGTTGGATAATGGATGGATGGACATTTGTATGCATAGCCCTATTTGCCTGTTTTCGTTTTTTTTCTTTCTTCAGTAATATTTCAGCAAACCCGGAGCTTGTCAGTTCAAATCCTGGTACTGACACCACTGTGTGACCCTGAGGAAGTCACTTCACCTGCCTGTGCTGCAAAAAACAAAAGTAATGTAACAAATTGTACCTCAGATGTTACAAGTTGCTGGAATAAAGGCATAAGTAAAATAAATAAATATGTATTATACACATAGGAACTATTAATTTATTTTCAGTTAAGTCATCTGCAGCAAACCTTTATAAATGAGGGTTTCTCCTTTTTAGATAGTGCAAACTGTTTCTTCTTCATTGAGGTTTTCTCTTGGAGAGGTTTTTTCATTTCATTGAAAATTAAAGCAGCAGCTGCCAAAATATGTAGCTTTCTTATTAATTTTTCAACATTGTGTAAAATAACTTTATAAAGTAACATAAAAGGTTTAAATACTGGTTATCCTTTTACACTAAAATATTACTAAAGAGATACAAAAAAAGTAAAATGGATATGTTCTTTTTCTTTAAGGAGATTAAATATTACTGAAGAAAGAAAAAAAAATAATAAAACAGCCAAATGGGGCTATGCATACGAACTTAAAAGGTTTAAATAAAACAGAAATATACACCTTTATTTTTACTTCCTTAACTTGTGGAGGGTGTATCCTGTAGCAAAGCCCTAACTTTTTTCGGGAAAGCCCGTTTCGGTCAATAAGTCTTAAAAAAAGGTGTAAAGATATTGACAATAAGCTAAGCAAACCCAGGAAGACATGGAATCGTTTAAATCAAGTATCATTACATCTTCCTTTCTTAAATAGAAGTACAACAACAACAACATTTATTTATATAGCACATTTTCATACAAAAAGTAGCTCAAAGTGCTTTACATAACGAAGAAAAGAAGAATAAAAGACAAATAAGAAATTAAAATAAGACAACCTTAGTTAACATAAAAAGGAGTAAGGTCCGATGGCCAGGGTGGACAGAAAAAACAAAAAAAAACTCCAGAAGGCTGGAGAAAAAAATAAAATCTGTAGGGGTTCCAGGCCACGAGACCGCCCAGTCCCCTTTGGGCATTCTACCTAACATAAATGAAATAGTCCTCTTTGTAGTTATTGTTCGCACGGAGTCACTTGATGCTGATGGTTATACAGACTTCTGGCTTTTAATCCATCCATCATTGTTGGAACATCATGGTGCTTTGGGTAGATGGTGGTGGCACAAGCCACCACCAATAGGACACCGGAAAAGGAAACAGAAGAGAGAGTAGGGGTTAGTACAAATTTTGAATGAATAGTTATTATAATGAATTGGATATACAGAGTGTCAGGATTAAATTACAGTGAAGTTATGAGAAGGCCATGTTAAAGTAATGTGTTTTCAGTAGTTTTTTAAAGTGCTCCACTGTATTAGCCTGGCGAATTCCTACTGGCAGGCTATTCCAGATTTTAGGTGCATAACAGCAGAAGGCCGCCTCACCACTTCTTTTAAGTTTTGCTCTTGGAATTTTAAGGAGACACTCAGTTGAGGATCTGAGGTTGCGATTTGGAATATAAGGTGTCAGACATTCCGATATATAAGACGGGGCGAGATTATTTAAAGCTTTATAAACCATAAGTAGAATTTTAAAGTCAATTCTGAATGACACAGGTAACCAGTGTAGTGACATCAAAACTGGAGAAATGTGTTCGGATTTTCTTTTCCTGGTAAGGATTCTAGCAGCTGCATTCTGCACTAACTGCAAACGATTGATGTCTTTTTTGGGTAGCCCTGAGAGGAGTGCATTACAGTAATCTAGCCGACTAAAGACAAACGCATGAACTAATTTCTCTGCATCTTTCGATGATATAAGAGGTCTAACTTTTGCTATGTTCCTTAGGTGAAAAAATGCTGTCCTAGTGATTTTATTAATATGCGATTTAAAATTCAGATTACAATCAACGGTTACCCCTAAGCTTTTTACCTCCGATTTGACTTTAGTAAGGCAGTACTTATAAGCTTACATATAGACATACATACATATATATATATATATATATCTATATCCGAAGCCGTGCAAGCACACTCTTGA
>NC_041395.2:196398406-196400906 GCF_900747795.2 Erpetoichthys calabaricus
GGGTGGGAAATGACAGATAACAGAATTTTATTCTAACAAATTAACTCGGTCTTCTTTTTTGTTTGCTTTTTTTTTTCCTCTGTTACTCTTTGTATGTCTTATTGTCTTAGTCTGTGGTGCTGAAATAATTATTTGACCTGGAAGAAAAAAACATTGAATTATCAGTCATTTAGCAGCAATTTTTTTAATTGGAAAACATTGCTTAGTTTCTTTGCATATATTTCTTTTTTTAATGTAAACGGCACAGCTTTTTTTGTTTAGCAATCTTTATTTTAATGTAACTGTTTTTTTCTTGAAGTAAAAAAAACACTACATAAACACTTCAGTCTTATTAGAAACATACAGTAAGCATGTAAACATTACAAATGAATTATTAGTAGAAGGGGAAAAAGCTAAGCATAAGCTAAGCATAATTACGGACAAACCCAGCAGGTGGAGACAAAGCAATTCTGTTTGCATTCGAGCTGCTGACCAACCTAGAAAGCAGATCATAAATGATTCTATTCCAGATGTCTGCGACATGGATTCACAGATGGCATACTTTATAGATACGAAGAGGTGCTTTGGCAGACATATTCTTAACCCTCGTATTTAGACTGATGGACCTTAAACGCTTCAAGTCCAATTCCTTTTGTCATAAATGAAGTCTCGACTGACTTGACAGAGGTCTAAAAGGTAAAGACAGCCACCACTGCTAACAGAGGACTACAGGAGCTGCATTGCTGTCTTGGAATCCCTGCTGCGGGTTGACAGCCAAATCAGATGGGATTGAAAAAGCTTCTGTAGCTTATTACTAAGTCTTTTGTGTGTGTGTGAGTGCCTTGATATTGTGATTGTAAAACAATAATAATGAGATTTCAGGAAACTTTAGGTGATATCAGATTTATTTTCGTGCAGGCTGAACTGTGCTAAAGTCAGAACTGGAGAAAATGCAGATCACTGCGCCACATTTTAGGGCTGAATTTGTCTATTTTCTTGGATATGTTTGGTTGAAACCAGTTTAAGAGGAAGAAACTATTTCAAAGAATTACAATTTTCTTTTATAAAAGAAATAAGAAGGGCTTTGGACCCTGCCAGGCAATGTGCACCTGAAATTAAACATTGTTTTGTATTTTGTAAAGCTCCTTGTGCCAGTTAAGCATTATTCTGAACGATCAGTGTATATGACAGGGGACTTCTGGGAGCCGAATTATCTCAATAACGTACAAGGAAGCTAAAATCTGATGAGGATATGGGAGATTCTTCAGAATATCAGCGGCTGCCAAATGATGAGGAAGATGTGCAGGTATTCCTTATACCATTCACTCATTTTCTCTTTACTAAGTCTACATTGGTTCTTCCTCCAAATTAAGCATTTCTTGGAATTCAACTATGTATAGTTCAGCTATTTTGCTTCTGTGAATGCGATAAAGTCACTGCCAGAAACTACAATTATTCATAGGGCTAAGACTTGTTATTGACCAAATTTTGAAATTAATTTTCTCTCCAGTTTTAGCTTTTAGTCTGGGATTACTTTTCATTTGATGTTATTTAGTTCAATGTGCAAAATAAATACCTTTCAAATGTTCCTCTTACATACTCCATAAAATTGATCTTCTAGGACTTCCATTCTTTCAAAAGGATATAAT
Organism: Erpetoichthys calabaricus; assembly: GCF_900747795.2. Taxonomy (NCBI): domain Eukaryota; kingdom Metazoa; phylum Chordata; class Cladistia; order Polypteriformes; family Polypteridae; genus Erpetoichthys; species Erpetoichthys calabaricus. The sequence continues at coordinate 196,400,035 of NC_041395.2, forward strand.
ACAGAACATTTCCTTTAACTTGTATATGCCTTTTTTGTATTTTAATTTATGTATAGATAATATTCATGTGGCATGAAAATTGTATCTAAAATGATGTCAGGTTTATTTGCTGCATAGTGGTAAACAGAATGAGAGTCAGTGTTTTTATTATTTACCATTTTTTTGTTTAAAAATATCTTATAAATTTTAACAAAAAAATTAGACTTTTTAATAGAACAAGTGTGGGCCAAGAAATTTAGGAAAAACAAAATTTGTTGTGTTAGTTATGGATTATGGATAGTTACGTGCTTACTGCATATAGTTAAATCTAGCTTTCTTTTGATTCATTATGTGTGATTTCAGTGTGTACCTACAACAAAGAATGAATACTGTAGGTTAGTTTATTAATTTTAAACTTTTCTGCTTCACGGTTCATTTTTTTTACTTAACCATTTGTCATTATGCATGCCAAAGGTGTGATTATCATTATAACAGTATGTTGGGAATGACAGTTAAAACTGAAAAAAAGAAAGCAAAGTTTGACTGCAGTTTATTTTCATTTGTTTCCATACACTGATTTAAACTGTGCTATAATACTTAGTGCTTTGACAGAAGAACTACGTTTCAGATCAGACTATGTACTTTATGTGTCAATATTAAAAGAATTACAAAAAATCTTCTGAATATATGTTAAGAACATTTCTCTGGTCATCATCCAGTCCTCTCTAGTCATCATTTATACTGTTATGTCTCATATTTATACCAGATGTGGTTCTTTATTCCCATTTTTTAAAAGTGTGCGCCCTTAATGTAAATTATGATGATTTAATTCAAGTTCACAGATGTCTTTTTAGCAGACAGATTTTGAGGATGATTTGGCAGCTTGAACTCTT